>NW_027187323.1:5086848-5103334 GCF_028583685.1 Petaurus breviceps papuanus
CTCTCTCTCTCTCTCTCTCTCTCTCTCTCTCTCTCTCTCTCTCTCTCATCTGATCATAAATCACTAGGATATGGGCTTTGACTGTAGTGATGGGATGGCTTATAGCAGTCATTCTATTGAGGGAGACAACATAAACCTAATTAAGTATATACAAATTTTATGTAAAATAAATTCTAAGCAATTTCTTTTTAGGAGGGAGGCAGAAGTATACTGGCAAATGTTTGAGAATTGGCTTTCTGAAATGGTACTTCATGTTTTCAAGTTTAATCTGCATTATTAACAATTTATTCATCATTTTCTTAAGTCTAGACCATTAACAACATGCACTGATTTGTAGTGTTTACTGATTTCTGCAGTGGAAATGCTCACATTGAATATTTAATAATCAGCTTTCAGGAGCTAGTACAAGCTGTCCCTGGTGCACTGCTGGTGGAAAAGACCAGCAGGGAGGGAGTTTGGAACACTTCTTATAGGGTTAATTGAGCATAGTTTTAAAGGAAGCAAGGAATTCTAAGAAATAGAGGTAGAGTGGGAGTGCGTTTTAGGCATGGGGGTGATTCAATTTAGTTTAATAAACATTTATGAAGCACTTATTGTGTGCCTTGTACTATGTTAAGCACTGGGATAAAAAATAAGAAAAAGAAAAACAATCCCTGCTTGCAGTCTAATGAAGGAAGAAAATAAAGAACAGAGTGTAGAAAGTGGGATGGGGAGTAGAACCACAGGCCTGCAGACATGACACTGCATCGCAGCAAGCAAAGCCACTGACAGAAAAAAAGAGACTTACCTGGAAAGCTAAGTTGTTGTTATTTTTTCCTTCCTGATTTTCCACTTAAGGAGGGAACCTAGGCAGTCATCTCATTGTTTCCTACCCCAACACACTCCTTTGGACTTTATCATGACCCCAGAGAAGTAGTCACTGTTCTACCACCCCGACCTTTTCAGCTTCTTTTTTCTGCATGGTATTGTTTAGTTATGACCAACTTGTCCTCCCCAAATAGTTGGGGTTTTCTTAGCAAAGATAATAGAGTTGTTCGCTATTTACTTCTGCAGCTCATTTTACATATGAGGAACTGAGGCAAAAAGTGTTAGATAATTTTCCCAAGGTTACACAGTTAGTGAGTGTCTGAGGTCAGATTTTAACTTGGGAAGATGAAGTCTTCCTGATTCTAGGCTCTTCACTCTATCCATAGCATCACCTAGCTGCCTAAGTTGAGTCACGTATAAAAGAAGACTTTGAGAGGAGATTTTGCTCCACCTTTCAGTCCTAAAATTCCCAGCGGGAATCCATAAGGTGTTGAGTGTCAAAAGTTGAGTCAGTCTTCACAGTGATAGGATTTCAGGTGATCAATTTATCCTGGAGGAAGACTGATGTTCCCTGGAGTCAAACCTAGCAGAGCTCCTGATGGAAAATGGAAACAGATAGTTAAAAGGTATAGAGATGCGAGTTGAAGTGTTATGTGCAAGAAATAGCAAAGATATCAATTTGGCTGCACCATAAATTAAGGGGAAGGGGAATGGTGCATAAGGTTGAAAAAGTATGTTGGATCTTAGGTGTGAAGGGTTTTACAAGCCATTTTTGATCCATGAGGCAATAGAGAACCACTGGAATTTATTGAGAAGTAAACTGAGGAGGCTGAATATATACCCTAAGAAAATTACTTTGACATTTTTGTGGAGAATGCATTGGAAAAGGAAGAGGCTTGAGGCAATTAGGAGGTTTTTATAATTGACTGTGGAGGTGATAAGGCCCTGAAATAGGGCAGTGGCTATGAGAGTAAAGAAAATGGGGGGTGGGAGATAGCCAAGATGGCAGAATGAAAGCAGGGAATCACCTGAACTCTACCAAACCCCTTCAAACACCTCTAAAAAGTGAATCTGAACAAATTCTAGAGTGATAGAATCCACAAAGAGACAGGGTGTGGCAGATTTCCAGCCCAAAACAACATGGAAGGTCAACAGGAAGGATCTGTTGCACTGGGCTGGGAGAAAGAAGATGGCGGTCTAGCACACAGGCTGTACCAGTGCAGACTTGACCATAACAAAGCCAGAGCAGACTAGTGGCAGCAGTGGCAATTCCCAGACCTCTCAATGCAGGAGAGGGGTCTGTCAGAGCTGGGTAAGAGAGAAGCACAGTCCTGAACAGGGCCTGAGGCAGCAGCAGCAGCTGCTCCTGGGGCTAATCAGCCCACAGACTAAATGTTTAAAAGTCATTTATTTAAGTTTCCAGGGGCCAAGATGGCAGAGTAAGCCAATCTCACCCTCCCTTATAGACATTGAAAAACCCAGAGAATATTTTCCTAGGAAAAATCCTGGAATAGTGGAGCCAGCAGAAAGATAGGGTATAGCAGTCTTTTAGGTTGTGAAGCTACAGAGATTTGAAGCTAAGGGGAAAGGTCCCTCTTGCTGTGGCTGAAGGGGACCAGTACAGGATGGGAGACATCCCAGCAAGCCAGCAGCAAGGTCCACTTGAATAGACCAGTGGGAGATCCTGAGAAAATGAGACAGAAATGAAAGATATGATTGTGGAGTTTGGGGCAGCAAGGTAGCACAATGGATAGAGGGCTAGGACTGTAGTCCAGGGAATCCATGTTCAAATATGACCTCAGATTTGAGTTGTGTGACCCTGAGTAAGTCACTCAACCCTGTTTGCCTCAGTTTCTCATCTATTAAATGAGTTGGAGAAAGAAATGGCAAACTACTCCAGTATCTTTGCCAAGAAAATCCCAATTGGGGTCACAAAGAGTCAGACATGACTGATAATGATTGAACTCTACCACCATCACATTGTGGAGAAGAAATGACAAAATCTGGCAACTGATTTTGCATGAAGAGTGTGGGAGAGTGGGGAATCAAAGAAAATGCCAAGGTTTCAAACTTGGGTATCTAAAAATAGTGGTTCCTTCTCAGTCATATGGAAGTTTGGAAGAACTATAGCATTCAAATCTGGGGGTTCTCTGGGGAGAGATAATGAGATTATGTTAGGACTTGTTGAGTTTGAGATACATTTGGGACATCCAGATGGAAAAAATTCTAATCAGGAACTAGACATACAACTGGAACTCAAGAGAACTAGTTTTTACTAGGTTTGGATGTAGAGTTTGGGAATACATCTGAATAGAGATAATCATATCTATTGGAGGTGATAAAGTTTCCCATTAGAGAAAGTGGAGAGAGAATAAAAACAAAATTAATAGATTATAGAGAGTTTGGTTCAGAAGAGAAAGAAGGAATCAATAAAATTTTCAAAGGCAGGGATATTTTAGAGGAAATTCCTTTTGTTATTCTCTACTTCTTCCCTATACAAACACAGGCAACCTGGGGACTCAGACTGCTGTTCAATTCTGTTTAGCCTTCTAGGCTCCAGTAATAACTTCCATGGGGAATTCATCAGCAGTTCTCAAATGACTCAGATATATGTTTCTATGCTTTTTCACATCATTAATTAGATTAGCTGTATGGTTCTTTCAGAATCATCTAGCATAACACCTTTGGAATCTATCCCACATGTTGTCAGCCTTGAGAAATAGAACTCTAAGTATAGCTGGCCATCACACTGAGGTACTGAAGGAGGTTTATCTAAGGATCATTAACAATAGAAGAGTTATACCTCTATGTAGGTTTTTTTGTTTGTTTTAATTAAATGATATATAGATTTACATTCATGCTTTCAAGAAACACAAATCACCTGTTGTGAACAGCATACTTTTAGATGCTAGGGGAAATACAAGTTTAGACAAGACATAAAACCTGCCTTCATGGAGTATACAATCTAGTGGGTGGGAAAGTGCAAACAAATAAAAATAGTACAGTTGAAATAGATAGTTATAAAGTAAAGTGTCGTATGTGGTCTAGAGATAAAGGTTGTTATTGAACAAAGGAATTGCCTCCTCTGTTCTCTGAGTCACAGGCACTGGGAGAGCCCTTGATGCCACCTAATTTTGCTTCTCCCTCATTGGAAACAGTGCAGGATAATACATAACCTGGGCTAATTAGTCTGGAAAAAGAGAAGCAGAAAGACAAATGAAAAGACAGCATGAGTGCCTTTCTCAACATTCTCAGCATTCCTCCCCTGCAGTGAAGATTCAACGAGAATGTTTGACTGAGCTAGGCACAATGTCCAAACTCTGGACAAGGGGAGAGATTTTACTAAAAACGTACCATGAGACATTTTCTAACCAGAGGCAGAGACAACTGCTGATCAGTCTAAGGAGAGAATTATCCCCATGGCCATATAAAACAAAAATTTGTCCAGAGAAAATGGAGTTGTTGGAAACAGGTGAGAAAAATAGAAGTTTTTGTTTGTGGAGATCCTGGATGTAGGCTTATGGAAGAACTGTAACACTAACATGCAGGATTTCATTGTATTCCCACAATATTCCAGATGTTCAAGAACTTTCATCATCTCTAAGTGATGAAATAGAGAACAGCAAGGGAGAGCTGGAAGAAATGGTAATGGTGAGGATCTACAATGCATGCCATGCATAAAGTTTAGGAGTAGAAAGGCTGGTTAAGGGAAATCACTTTGGCAGATTTGTGGAGAATAACTTGGAGAAGGGAAAGACTTGAGGAAATTAGGAGGCTGTTAAAATAGTATAGGTGGAGATGATAAGGGCCTGAAATAATGTGGTGGCTATGTGAATAGCGAGAATAGGACAGATATGAGAAATATTACTGCGAAGTTGTAAATGACAAGATTTGGCAACTGATTTTGTATATGGAGTGAGGGAGAATGAGGAATCAAGGATAGTACCAAGATTTTAAACCTAGGTACCTGGAAGAATGGTGGTTCCCTCTTAGTCATATGGAAGCTTGGAAGGAATATAGTTATTTGAGGCCAGAGGTGGAATAGGTAGAAACAAAACAGAAATTTCATGTGAAACAAATGAGTTGCTAGTAAAAGAAAATGAGGTACATAGCTGCTGTCTGAGCAGCAATGCCAGTGCTCCCTTTCTGGGTGACCTATCCAAAGAAGTACTTTAAGCTGCTCTGGAAAAGTGTTCCAATGGAAGGAGGAAAGAAACCTTTTGACTATCTATACATTTAGATGTTAGTCCTTACTGAATAAACAAAGCTTTTTTGTTTTGTTTTACAATTTGAAATTTTGAAAGTCAATGTCTTTATAAGGGAAATTAGTTTTGACATTAAAAGAATATCAGATACTGACCTTCCCAGGTTCCATTTGGATAGGGGCAAAAAGCCACATATTTGATAAGTCTCTAAAGTCAACTCAGCTTCTTCATGCCTGGTGGGACGCTTTGACATAAAATTTCCAGGAGAGTCTATAATCCAGGACCAAGGAATGGCATGATTGAAGATAAAGGGGCAGGATGTGCAAAATGTTTTAAGGACAGACAATAATAGCCTAATTTAAAAAGGGTAGAGACTATATATAGTGGGGGGAAAACCCCTAAATGCCAAGCATTGATTTTCATAAGCGATAGGAAGTCAAAGATTTTTGAGAAAAAGAGAGACATGACCAGATCTATACATTAGATATATCCACAGTGATATGAAGGATGGATTGTAGGGAGAGTGGAATCACGATTTGGGAGGGTATCAGTAGGTAGTAATGAGGACACTTACTTCGATGGCAACAATGGTAATAAAGAAGATGATATGGAGGCAAGAGATGTTGTGGAGGCAAATTTGGCAAAACTAGATGTCTCATTGTATATGAGGGGTGAGACAGAAGAAAAATCAAGGATAGCCCCAGGATTATAAACATAGGAGAATATATGAATGATGGTGTCACACACAGAAATAATGAAGTTGGAATGAGAAACAGGTGTAATATGGGAGAATGCACAATTGTAGAAAGATCATCTTATTTTCAAAATTTTTGGCAAAATGGATTAATATATTTATAAATCTACTCATCTATCAATGTCTTCTTCCCACCATTTATGAGACATATATCAAAGCAATAAAAACATGAAATTATATTAGTTACCAATAATTTAGTTACCAATTAGTTACCAATTTTTGTCTCTATCATCAACTATCAATTAGGTATTTCAAACTCAACTTTCCCAAAATGAACTCATTTCCCCCGTCTCTTTTGAACTCTATTCTCTGTCAAGGGCACTATCATTCTTCTAGTCTCCCAGTTTCATAACCTCAAAATTATTTCTGACTTCTTACCTTCCTTTGCCCCACATGTTGTGGGAAAATATTTCATTATTTATGAGTATTGTTTAAACCTGGCTTTATGTGACTAGAATATTGTCTAACTCAAAGCTTACCATAAATGTCAGGCTGGTTTAAGGAATAATCTAAGGAATCCAGATGTTTGCAAGGAATGGTAAAATCCTACCCAGGTCTTGTTTTGGGTCCACCAAAATTATATTGAATGTTTATACTTACCTCATGGATATTTACATCAAATCTCAAACAACCTTTCCTGTGAATTACATTTTGCTAGAAACTGCTTACATGCCTTTTATCAACTGGTGCCTTTGTCTGACCTCTATATAATGCAAATTTCACAGGCACTTGAAAATGAGTCTCATCTTTTTCTGACTCTTTCCTCTGACAAATAATCTAATAATGTGCTTTCTAAAACTTTTTCAGGTTTGGGAATTTTTTTCAATAGACAACATTTATTCAGTTACCAAATCTTATTTCTCTCTCCACAATATTTTTTACATCTTAGTCTTTTTCTCTATTTACATGACCACCACCTTAGTCCTTTTCAGTTTGGTTACTCTATTGGCTTAAGTCTCTCCCCTCTCTATCTGTCCTCCCCACAGGTCCAAAATGCTTTTCCTAAAACACAAATCTTCACTCTTCACTCTGTTACACAATAAACTCCAATGCCTCTGTTTTATTTCTTTTTTTTAAGCAATTGGGGTTAAGTAACTTGCTCAAGGTTACATGGCCAGTTTTTTTGGGTGGGTGTTAAGTATCAGAGGCCGGAACCGATCCCGGGTCCTCCCAACTCCGGGGCCAGCACTTTTATTCACTGCACCACCTAGCCGCCCAACTCCATGGTATTTCAAGGGTAAAATATAAACTTCTCTGTGTGGAACTTTTATCCTTTCATAGTCTCTAAAGTGGGTGTACTACTGTGCTATCTGATGTGGGAAATTCAAGAGAAGCATATGACCTGGTCTCTATTCTCAAGAAAATTATTTCTGATAAGAAATGAGAACAGAAAAATACTTTTCTTGCCATGTAGAAACTAGTTTGTAAACTGTAAAGCACTACATAAATTTAGTTCATTATTAATGAGCATTATACCTACAGTTTATATTCTTTGATGTCTAGTAGTAGTAGTAGTAATTCCTTCAAAGGTAAGAATAGAATTGAGATATTAGGAAAAAAAATGGTCCTTCAAAATTACTGTGATATTTCTGGATACAGGAGGTTGGATCTAATAATCTGGAGACCTTTTAAAAATTTCTTTGATGTTTTTTTGATAGGGTCTTTGATAAAAATTTCACAAAATACTTATTGTGCCTCATTTGAAAGGATACCCTTGTCCCATTTTGCAAAATTTTAGACAAAATGAAATTATCTCCGTCTTGGAATAATCATCAGTTTAGTTTCATAATTGGAAAAGGCACCCAATTGCTCTGTCATCTTGTGTTCACTCAGTCACGTTCCTTTCCTTTAGCCAATCTTGTCATCTTTCAGCTGTTGCTGAAGAAAAAAGTACTTCTGTGACTGACGAATGTCCAGAAGGCAGAAGAGTGTGGGCCCAGCACAGGACACCCATTGTCAGGTGTTGTGTTCTGAATGAGACTGGGAAGCCATGGAACATTAGAAATCAGCTTCTGAAGAGTTGGAAGATTAACAGGAAAGTGACATCCAAGGACTCACACACTTATCAAAAGAAGGGGGGTAGTAGGGTGAGAATCATCAGTCAGAAGACTACTGTCTCCCTAATTGTGTTCCTAATTGGAGAAGGCAGCTTGCTTTCTCCTTTCTCCTAATAGGTTATCTTTTCATCTTCTCCCTGCTGTCAGGTTTTTTCTGGAGGATCCATATGCGTGTGTTTGTCTTAATGTGGGTGGCGAGGGGGAAAGGGGACATTAGGGAGTAGAGCTTATCATTATAAAGACCACAGCTTTGAGCCAAATCTAATAGCCAAAGAAAGGAAACAAGATTGAGCATTGGGGTTACTGTGTGTTCTAAAGGCAGATTTCTCTTTAGCAGATCTGCGTTGGTGTTATTTCTGACACTACTCATGCCTTTCATCAAGTGATGATATGTATAGCTAACCTTTGCCATAGTTGCATAACCTACTGTTTACTTACTGTAAATGACTTAGAGAATATTCCCTATCTTCCAGTTTATGCTGACATCATGACAAGGCACATTTTTATCTTGATCTGTGGAGATTTAAGAAAGGAACTCTCTTATTAAGCAATTTTTACTCTTAGTGTTCTTTTTTCTCCCTCATTCCTGTGGGAAGGACTTTTATCACTTAAAAATGTTGCTTATCATAACTTGATTCTAAAGTCTTTATTCATATCTTAGTCACATTCTTTCTCTATTTGTCAATTCCCATCATGATAGTCTTTCTCGATCCCTATGAAGAAATTCAGAATAGTTCACTCAGGCTAGATCTATGAATGTTTGGCCTGGATGACCAATGACACATCCAGACAATCATAGGAACATTTCTCAATATTTGGAATTGAGATTTGTAGAAATTTAGAGTTGTAGATTTGTAAACTCCATTAACATGCTCTGACCTTGTGCAGAATCAATTTAGAGACTTTTCCTATTCTGGAAAATGGTGCTACATTTTTATCACTATACTGTTACTATTAATAACATATCAAATCTTCACAGTTCTTCTAAACTAACCTTCCTAATTAGCAAGAGTCTCACAAATTCTAAAACTTTTCACAAATATGTACCACCCTATTGTATTTTTTTCCCTAGTAAAATTTTACTTGGGAAGGATAGTTTGGTTTCATACTTGTTTTTTTGTAAATCTCCTTCACAATTTAAGATAAACAAATTCCCTTTGGTAGTCATGACTTATAATATTATTTCTCTTCATGAAACTTAAATACAAGATGCTTGGTATATTAGAAAGAGTTATCGATCTGGACTTAGAAGACCTAGTTTCAAATTCCAAGCCTACCACTTAGAACCTACATGCCATTTGGGCAAGGGCACTTCCTGTGTCGACTTCAGTGTCCTCATCAGTAAAATAAAGGAGCATGACTAGATGACCTCTAATCTCCCTTCCAAGTTCTGATTCTACAATCCTATTTTCAAAGTGAAGGTATCAAAAACTTGTAAGACATCATGTATAAAACAAAGAAATGAAACCTCAAGATACTATCAGATGGATTTTCCCTTCAGATAAAAATGCATAATTTTTGACTTGGGTCAACAAATCACTGTCTTTTCCTGAGAACTGACTTTGGCATATTGTATATTGTCATGAAAAATTAAGTAATTGATGTAATAGGTGCAGTCAAATTAGAGTAGTATGAATGGGAAGTACCTCATTAGTTGAAAAAAATGAACTTTTCTGACAATATTTCCCCATTTCTTTTAAAAATGATTTCTTCTTTGTAGTTACATTCAAGTTTCTTCAGCTTTAGTGGCATTTAATTCCAGGTTAGCATTGTTTTCAATGTTAATGTTGTAGCAGTTTGGTATAGTAGAAAGAACATTGATTTTACATTCAAAAGATTTAGGTTTGTGTCCATACTCTCTCACTATATGATTGCCTGACAACCATGGACAAGTCACATAAAACTTCGAGAGCTTTCTCAACTGTAAAATGAGGATAACAGTGTTTGTACTACTTGTCTCACTGGGTTATTGTGATGGAGGGGCTCTGTCAACCTTAAAAGGCAATATAAAATGAGAGTTAGTATTACAAAATCATGTTTATTAAAGTGAGTATTTTTTTCACTGTGCAAATACCTATTTTTAGAAATTAATTGGGCAACTTTCAAATGTAGCAAAAGGTTAGTAAAAGATCTTGAATAGTTTCTGACTGTCAAATCACAGGGACAAATAAGTGTTCTTAAGGAGAAAGTGCTGTTCATTAGAAAAGACACCAAGTAGATGAACATTTGGCAAATGGTGCCCTTTTGCCATGCCTACAGCATGTATGAACAGAACTGGGCAGTATGAGCCTTGTAGAGTAAGAACCATTCTCCTGCCCCTCATTTACCTCATGCCTGGTTTCCTTCTGTATAATCTTTATCTCCCCTATCCCTATTTTCTACTTCTGTCCCTTTTAAGTGTTGCTTCCCTCTATTATTCCTAATCAAGCCCCTTCCTGTCACAGGTCAGAATTTTCCCACTTATGCCAGATGTGGATATATGGATGTTGGGGGTGGAAGAAATGGAAAAGGGTAAGGGCAGCTGTTCAGCTGTTCCTAAATATCAGAAATGCTCCTTGCCCTCCAAAGAGTTGGCTGCTTAGTCCAATATTAGAGAAAGGAAGGAAGAGATTTATCAATAGGATTCTTTTCCATAAATTTGGCAAGGGAAAGTTGTTGATGGAGGTTGGGAGAGCCTGATTTGATAATGACAAAACGAATACTCTAATGTGTGGTAAGAACCTGAAGGGAAGGTATTTTATGAAAATCCTGCCATAAATTCAAGCTTTCCTGCTTATTGGGATGTGAAGGAAACTGCTATTGTATTATTATCCTTTTGACCCTGCCCTTTCAGGATGCATCTCACACTTGCTGATTGACCAAAAATGATAGCTATCCAGAATTAGCTTCTTCCCTCTCCCATTTTTCCCTAGGTCCTTAATCTATAGCACATGTTCAGGTGTCATCTGCAATAAAATCCCACAAGGCAGTATAACATTAAATATGGATTTAGAATAAAAAACCTGGGTTGGAGTTCCAAACTTGCTACATATTGAACATGTGACCTGTTTGCTTAAGTTGTTGGACAGAGAGAGACAGAGATGCAGATTGACCTCTTTGGCAGTATCAGCATGGAGAGACTTATGGACCCCTTCTCAGAGAAATGTTTGTTTGTGTGCTTTTTAATTCATAACTGAAAGGTATGCTAAATTTAGTTAGAGGTTAGTGAAAATAAGAATATAATGGATTTTTCCTATCTAATTCCTCAGACCCCTTCAAATCTGTCCACAGACCTGAGGGTGCTTGGTCTACCAAGAGAAACTAAATGTCTAAATGTTTTGTGAAACATTATTCTTTGTGAAATATTCTTCCATTTTGAATATCCATGAAGGAATTTAGGATATATATTTTTTAAAACTGTTCAAAAGAGAGTGGGTTGGGGGAAGCCAGGTCGCACAGCGAGTAAGAGCACCAGCTCTAGTGTAGGGATGACCTGGGGATCAAATCCGGGCTCAGATACTTAGCACCACACCCAGAAATAACTGGCCATGTAACCTTGAGCAAGTTACTTAACCCCAATTGCTTAAAAAAAAAGAGAGAGAGGGTTAAAGCAATGGACAGACCATGGCTCCCCTGTTATTTTTCAATGATTAAATGGAAAAAAAAAGAAACTAAAGAAGGCCCTCAACACATTAAGTGGGTCCCTATGACCAACTTATGAAAGGATATGAGCAAAAATCAAATAGGTTAGGTGAGCATGGATGGGTTACATTCTTCATTATCTGAGAGAAGGGCTCCTTGAAGTAATCTCAGATCCATCTACCTATTGAAAGAAGAAAAGTACAAATGTTTGGGGAGGTATTTTAGATTTCAACAATCAGTGAAATACCATTGGTGAATATGCTAGGCTTTCTCCATGGTTGTGTAGCAGACCTTAAATATTTATGCAGATTGGATTGGTCTCAGAGAATTTGGGAGACGATTAGGTAATATTTAAAGCAAGGACTGTAGAGAGGATTTTGGGATAGGAATGGAGAGTTTCAAGGGACTGCTATGAATAGAGAATGAAGTAGAGCTCAACAAATAAGAAGTGTGGAGGAGGAGGAGAAGGAGGAAATGTGTCCGTCAGTCAACTTCTTTCTAGCATGCACACACACACACACACACACACACACACACACAGTTTTGTTATAGGTTAATTTTATTTTAATAATAATTTTAATATTATTATAATAAACAACATTATTTAATAATTATAAAATAATTAATATTATTTTATTATTATTTATTATAGGTTTATAAAGTTTGAGATAGAATACTATCTTTCATGGGAACCACCATTTCTATGAAAATGAGAATGATTATTTTGTTTGGGTTTTCTTTGTAGTTTCATAATTGCTTAAATCTAGACTGACAGCATCAGGTTCACTTAAGAAAACAAATATGTATCCTTATTCTTTTATTAATTCAATTATAAGTGAAACTTGTTTATCTAATAGTTGGTATTGGACCACCTAGGGTACTTTCCAAATTTTAATAGCAGTGAGTAAAGCATAAAAGGTTTAAGAACTTGAATCAGGGGGGAGGAGCCAAGATGGCAGAGTAAAAGCAGGAACTTGCTTTAATTCCCATACCAACTACCTCCAATACCTGTAAAATATGACTCTAAACAAATTTTAGAGCTACAAAACCCACAAAGTAACAGAGAGAAACAATTCTCCCACTGAAGGCAGCCTGGCAAGCCAACAGGAAGGGTCTATCACACTGGGCTGGGGGCTGAGCAGTCCTGTATGAGCTGCACAAGCCCAGACATGGGCAGCCCGGACCAGCAGCACAGACAGACCAGAGCAGACTTCATGAGAGTGAATCACCCTCAGCTGTGGCAGTTTCCACACTTCCCAACACATAAATGCCAAAGAGAAAGTAAAAGGTAAGTAGGAAACTGTTGAAACTGGTTGAGAGAAGAGCAAGGTCTGGTCCCTGCCCCTGGGGCAAGAGGTGGTGGAGGTGCGACAGCTGCACCTACTGCCACGTGGCTGCCTCCAGAGCTCCTGGCCTACAGATCATAGTGGGATGAAGCTACCATTCAGAGGGTAATTGGTCTTGCTTTGATCTGTTTGTTTCTGGGTCACAGTCTTGGGTGGTGGTCCTGGGGTGAGAAACACCAGTGTGCCAGAGCTTGTGGTGCCTGAAGAGAGGGCGCCCTCCTCATAGTTCTGACAACATTTGCAAAAAATCCTAGTGATTTGGAACAAAACTCGCTCCCCTCTGGAAGCAGAGTTCTACAGTGGCAAAGAGCTCAAAAGTCAAATAATTGACTGGCAAGATGAGCAAGCAGAAGAAGTTCAATCAGACCAATCTTGGGGACAAAAAGCATCAAAACATTGAACCAGAAGAAGAAAACAAAGTCAAAACTCTTGCATCAAAGTCTGCCAAGGAAAATATGAATTGGTTACAGGCCATGTAGGAGCTCAAGAAGGATTTTGAAAATCAAGTAAGAGAAGTAGAGGAAAAATTGGGAAGAGAAATGAAAATGATACAAAAAAATCATGAATAGTGAGTTAACAGCCTGCTAATGAGACCCAACAAAATACTGAAGAAAATAACACCTAAAAGAATAGACTAACTCAAATGGCAAAAAAGGCCCAAAAAGCCAATGAGGAGAAGAATGTCTTAAAAAGTTGAATTAGCCAGATGGAAAAGGAATTTCAAAAACTCACTGAAGAGAATAATTCCTTTAAAATTAGATTGGAGCAATTCAAAACTAATGACTTTATGAGAAATCAAGATACTATAAAACAAATGAAAAATAGAAGCCAATGTGAACTATCTCATTGGAAAAACCACTGACCTAGAAAGTAGACCCAGGAGAGATAATGTAAAAATAATTGGACTACCTGAAAGCCATGCTCAAAAAAAAAAGCCTAGAAACCATCCTTCAAGAAATTCTCAAGGAAAATTGCCCTAACATTCTAGGACCAGAGGGCAAAATATAAATTGAAAGAATTCACTAATCACCTCTTGAAAAAGATCCCCAAAAGAAAACTCCTAAGAAAATCATAGCCAAATTCCAGAGTTCCCAGATCAAGAAGAAAATATCACAAGCTGTCAGGGAGAAACATTTTGACTATTGTGGAAACATATCCAGGATAACACAAGATCTAGCAGTTTCTAAATTAAGGGATTGAAGGGCTTGAAATGTAATATTCTGGAGGTCAAAGGAGGTAGGATTAAAACCAAGAACCACCCACCCAGCAAAACTGAATATGATGCTACAGGGGAAAATATGGTCATTCAATGAAATAGAGGACTTTCAAGCATTCTTGATGAAAAAAAAAACAGAGCTGTACAGAAAATTATACTTTCAAACACAAGAAGCAAAAGAAGGATGAAAGGGTAAACAGGAAAAAGAAATCATAAGGAACTTATTAAAGTCGAACTATTTGCATTCCTACATGGAAAAATGATAATTGTAATTTATGAGACTTTTCTCATTATGAGGATAGTTGAAGGGAATATATATATATATATATATATATATATATATATGTATAGGGGGTTTATGTATGTATAAATACATGTGAGTGTGTACATATATACATAGACAGAGGGCACAGGATCAATTGAATAGGAAGAGATGATTTCTAAAAAATAAAATTAAGAGGTGAGTGAGGAACATAATGGGAAGAGAAAGGGAGAGAGAGAATAGGGTAAATTATCTAATATAAATGAAGCAAGAGAAAACTGTTACAATGGAGGGGAAGAGCAAGAAGGTGAAAGGGAATGTGTCAACCTTACTCTCATTGAATTTGGCTTAAGGAGGGTATCTTACCCTACTCAACTGGGTATCTTACTCTATAGAAAAGTAGGGGGGAAGGGAATAAGAAGGGGGATGATAGAAGGGAGGGCATATTGGAGGAATGGGTAGTTGGAAGTAATCACTTTTGAAAAAAGGACAGGGTCAAAGTAGGAAATAGAATAAGTGGGGGCGGAATACAATGGAGGGAAATATAATTAGTCTTTCACAGTATAACTACTATGGAAATGTTTTGCATAACTACAGATGTACAACCTATATTGAATTGATTGTCTTCCCAATGGAGGTGGGTAAGGATGGAAGAAGGAAAAGAATACAGAAATCAAAGCTTCAAAAACAAATGTTAAAAGAAATAATAAAAAATGAATTGTTTTTTTACACACAACAAGGAAATAAGATATACAGTCACTGGGATATAGAAATCCATCTTGTCCTACTAGAAAGTTAGGGGGTGGATGGGGGAGGATATAAGAGAGAGCAGATTGGGGGAAGGGGTATTCAGTAGGTCACTATTTTGTGGTGGGGCTAGGGGAAAGATGGGGAGAAAATTTGTAACCTGAAATCTTGTGGAAATGAATGTTGAAAACTAAAAATAAATAAATAAATGCTTATTTTTTTTAAAAAAAAAGAACTTTGATCAGTTGCTAAATTAACTAATAGATATCTTTTGAATTTCCCTACAGTCTCATCTAATTTAGAAAGATTGAGAAGTAGAAACTTTTGTCTACCTACATGGTTACCTCAAAGCCCACTTTTCATAGGCCCATTTACAATTCTCCTCTGGAGCTAAAATTATGTTTAATTCTTGCTTTGAAACTGTGACAATACCTTGAATAGTAAGTGGGTGCTCAGTAAATAATCAGTGAGTTAATCAGCATCAGGAAACTGAGATATTAATATGTGTTTTCAACATTCCATTGAATTTATCATCCAATACATGTTGTATATGACTGGATGAATTGCTACTTACCAGCACAAGCTTGATATTTAGTGTACAGCAGTTCCTATATAAGGAATCATGTCATCAGAGTTCAACCCCTTACCTGAAATGTAATGAACTATATAGAATTTTAATGGCAATCTGACGTGAAAAAGTTCTTCCCAAAATATGTTGGGGGGTGTGTGTGAAAAGAATGTCAAATATTAATAAAAATTAAATATGTCAACCTTAATGCTTATAAATATAGGTAACAATTTGCTTGATAAGTGTTCTTCTACAGACCTGATATTCACAGGATTAATAATACACTCAAATATATGCACACATACATGTATTCCCACTTATATGCATATATACACACATGTACACATATACACATATGAATATTTATTACAGAATAGCTCCTTATGATTTCAGAATGTTGTGTACTGAAAATCATATATAGGTATGTTTTATTAGTCATACTTGCAGGAATTCTTACATTGGACTTCCTGACACCCATAATCCCACAATTTCTTTATGCATTCATTCATGTAGGACCCATATGATCATGAGTAAGTAGCAACCTCTCTATACCTCATTTAGCTGATCTGTTAAATGAAATAAATATATGCATGACATACTTTCCTCAAAAGGTTCTTCTGGGGAACAAAAATAATAACTAACATGTATCTATTGCTTTAAAGGTTAAAACAAGCTATTGTATGGAGTAATAGAAATATTGTAATGATGATTAACTGTGAAGTATTTACCTACTCTAATCAATACAATAGTCCAAGACAATTTCAAAGCATTTATGAAAAATTTATCCACCCTGAGAGAACTGATGAACTCTGAGTGCAGAATAAAGCATACTTTTTTATTAACTTTTCCTTCCTTCCTTCCTTCCTTCCTTCCTTCCTTCCTTCCTTCCTTCCTTCCTTCCTT
>NW_027187323.1:5103434-5111323 GCF_028583685.1 Petaurus breviceps papuanus
CTCTCTCTCTCTCTCTCTCTCTCTCTCTCTCTCTCTGACTCTGTCTCTCTCTGTCTCTCTCTGTCTCTCTGTCTCTCTCTCTCATAGCTAATATGGAAATGTTTCTCATGCTTTTCCATATATAATTGAGCTCATATTGCTTGCCTTCCAAATAAGTAGAGGAGGGGCTAGAAAGAAGGAGAGAATTGGGAATTCAAAATTTTTTAAATGACTGCTAAAATAAAATTTAAAAGTATATGTTTATAAAGTTTGTGAAGTGCTTTACATATATTTGATCCTCATAGTAAATCTGTGATTTTGTTTATTAAATCTAATCTAATTAATTAAACTAATTTTAATTATCATAATTAATATGTAATATAATAATAACTATGTTATTATTATATTATATATAACTATGTAATCTAATATAATAAATATATAATATTATATTGGTTATAATTAATTAAATCAAGTCTAAAGCTAACAATATTCCTATAGTAGTAAGAATACAGAACCACAATATCTAGGGGTGATAGGGATTGGCTCTGTGATTCTGTTGATATAGAGAAATCTGAGGTGAGGACATTCCCTTTCCCAATGCATGTTAGTGCCTTTTTTTCTACTTGTGATCTTAGAGAGTCTTCCAACCTGGAGCACTGAGAGGTTAGGTGACTTGTCAGGGTCACATATACAGCATTTCAGAGTTGAGACTTGAACACACATCTTTCTGTCTTTCAGGTCAGTTTTCTGTTACCCTATGTTGGATATATTCTTAAAAATTATATTTAAGTAAAACTCATATAAATCAACTCATTTATAAATGTCAGTGGGACAGTTAATACTTTCACAAGGGTAAAATAAAATAAATATTATAATGTGAATATTGTATCCTTAGTTTTATAGATTTTAAAATGTAAATGAATGTATGAAGAAGCTGTGATTTGTCAACAAAGAACCTCTGGTGTGGAGATGAAGATCAAAACCAATACCTATCACAACCAATCTATGTAGGATGTATTAGATAAAGATTTAGAAAGTTGTCTGAGGCATATAGAGGTAAAATGACTTGTGTATTTACATCTAGTAAATAGCATAGACCTGATTCCAAGTTATATTTTCTAGATTCCAAATCCTGAATATCTAGTACATTATTCTATAGACATTATATTCAGAGCATGTGTGCACATGTGTGTGTGTGTGTGTGTACACAAACATTTGTGTGGACATAGGTTTTGCTCAGGGTAGGATTATAAAATGGCATATGTTCACAGATTCTCCTAAAAGACACCGACACATATATACATACATATATATATATCCACATATACACACATATAGTAAATATTTTACATATAGTAAAAATAGGGTATTAACATCAATGATACTCTGATTTACCAATGGCTGAAGTTTGAATTTGGGTCAGGTTCAAATATGGACCGTGAAAGAACCATTCCATACCTAAAACCATTGAGTTTATTTGAATCTATTCATGGTGATGTAGCAGCAAGCACCCTAGCATACCCAGGATGGCTGCTAGCACAGATTCTTTGATCTGCTTTTCTAAGGGAAAGCAACTCAAAAAGGATTAACAATCTTACTTTAATCAATCAAATATATACCTAGTTCAGGGGAAAAAGTCAGCACTTGGAACTTCAGAGAATACCAATGGAAGTTACAAGAGAAAATAACACAATTCAACAGACAGGGCTTCTAGCTGTCTGATCATTATATCCATACCTAGTTAGTCACCAGAGAGAGAAACACCAACATCTGGGTTTTCAAAGCTGCAGGGCTCAACGGCTGCCCAATCTTATCTGGCCAAATCACACAACCTTTCCCAAAGTGAGCCCAAAGCAAATCCTTGCCTCAGAGGTATATGTAGCCCTCTCCAGGGTCAGAGAACATCACAACCCTCACGACTCACTTGACTACAAAGTAATAAAAGTTGTGCCTTCCTGAAAAAGAAGTCTCTCACCACAGGCTCCAGGAGAGCACATGCATCCCATTAGGGGGCAGAACATATTTTCAAATCAGGAAAGGTCTTCAAGTTCAGCTTAGGCTTATTAAGGGGCACGGTAGATCTTCAAATTTCTATTACCATTACAGGTGACTGGATCATGTCCAATCTAGATCATCCACTGAGGCCTTGGCTGGAAAATTGAATGAGTAGGTTTTTTTTTATTTGAACAGAGGCTCAGGTAAAATTACCAAAGATGTAACTAACTTCAGAAATTCAGATTTGACTTTAGAAGGAGACCCTTAAGGATGATTTCTGAATCAATCCAAATGGATTCAAAGGAAGAGTTTGTGTTGAACAGATTCTGTATCCTTACATTGAGCTTTCAGACAAGTGAAAATTTAATTCAGATCAGAAGAATCTTACTAGTTTGCATTTTTATAAATGACACTGTGGAGAAAAACATAAATAGTGCTAAGACCTGTTCTACATGACTTGTAATATAAAACTAATAGGATGGAAAATTACTATGAGAGGATAAGTGAGACTCCATATTAGATAATCAGCACTTTTTATTTAAAATTATTCAACAACTGACTGGCAACTGTGAAATTCAGTATTTACAAGGCTGAAAAAACTTCTCTTTATATATAACACTTTATACTTATAAGGTGAATTTTTAATTTTTTTTCTATAATGATAGAATCTATTATATAGTACCAGGAACTATAAATAGTGATAAAGTACACTCATCTCTAGATTTTTTATTTTGGAGGTACATTTTATTGCCCATCTCACACATGCAGAATTCACAATATTTTCATTTTAATTGTTATTGCTTTTATTCTTCTTTGTAAAGAACAATTAAGATTGCCCTTGTCCCCTTACACTTATAAAATTGGCTAATGTGACAAAAAAAGGAAAATGACAAATGTTGAAGGAGATGTGGGAAAACCCTACTGTACTTTTGGTGGAGTTGTTTACTGATCCAACCATTCTGGAGAGTATTTTGGAACTATATCCAAAGGACTATAAAACTGTACACACCCTTTGATATACCAATACCACTGCTAGGTCTATATCCCAAAGAAAATTTTTTTTAAAAAGAAAAAATGGCCTATCTGTACAAAAAATATTTATAGCAGCTCTTTTTTGTGGTGGTTAAGAACTGGAAATTGAAGAGATACCCATCAACTGGGAAATGGCTGGAAAAAAATGTGATAAATGATTGTGATGGAATGTTATTGTGCTTTCGAAATTACAAACAGAATGATTAAAAAAAACAACTTAAGAGTCTTACATGAACTAATACAAAGTGAAGTAAGGAGAACATTGTACACAGCAACAGCAATATTGTACAATGAGCAACTGTGAATGATTTAGCTATTTTCAGCAATACAGTGATCCGACAATCCCAAAGGATTCATGATGATACATGATGATATTATCTGTGCCCGGTGGGTGGATGATATTATCAGAATAAAAACTGAAGTATGCTATTTGCTACTTTTCCCTTCCCTTCCCCCTTCCCTTCCCTTCCCTTCCCTCCCCTCCCCTCCCCTTCCCTTCCCTTCCCTTCCCTTCCCTTCCCTCTTCCTTCCTTCCTTCCTTCCTTCCTTCCTTCCTTCCTTCCTTCCTTCCTTCCTTCCTTCCTTCCTTCCTTCCTTCCTTCCTTCCTTCCTTTCTTCCTTTCTTTCTTTCCTTCTTTCTTTCCTTCTTTCTTTCTTTTCTTCATTTCATTTTTTTTTGTTCGAGTCTTCTTATACAAAAGATTGCATGTATATTTATTTGTCAACAGCATGTCTATATCATATTTCTTACTTTCTCAGGAAGTGGGGAGAGAATGGCAGGAGGGATAGAACTTGGAACTAAACTTTTAAAAATGCTAAAATTTGGTTAAAAGTTTAAAATGTTTTAACATGTAATTGAAGAAAAACAAAATATTAAAAAATAAAATAGGACAAATGGATACTAATGATTTCATGATACATTTATAAACAACAAATAAAATACAAATGAATGAAAAAATAGAAGAAAACATAAAATACGTCACTGGACGAACAACTGACTTGTAAAATAGATACAAGAAAGATAATTAAAAAATTCTTGGATTACTTAAAATCAAAATAAAAAAATGTAAACAATATATTTCAACATTTTACCAAGGAAAACTGCCCTGATATCTAAAAGAAGACAAAATAGAAATTGAAAGAATCAGGCACTTCTTGGAGCCAAGATGTATGAGTAAGCAGTAAACTGCTGCATCTCTCCCATACTCACCTCCAAACAACCATAAAATAGATCCCCAAAATAAATCTCAGAATAGCAGGACCAGAAAAAAAGATGGAGTTAAACAATCTTTTAGTCCAAGAAACTTGGAAGATGAGCAAGAAAGGTCTGTCTTACTCAGGTGAAAGGGGAGTGCAACCCAGAACAGTATAGCACCCATGCAATATTTACAGCACTGATAGTGATTATAAATATACCTGCACTATGCACGATTGCAAAATATAACAGACTCTCCATATATAAGACAGAAGCAAACATTTATTTAGACACTAGAAAATGGAATTCCAAAACCAGTAAGTCTATTCCATCATAGTAGCAAGTTAATAAGTCACAACAGCACAGAGAGTCACAGCATCCTTCAGCCTTCCCACAAATCAACACGAGACCAACATTTACTCACAAATCTATCTGTCTCCCTTGGAAGCATCCTCTCCTCCCAACCATCTAGCCTGCTTTGACTCCCAGCTTCCTGTGGGCTCTGCTCCACCCTTCAGCAAATTCCTCCCACCACAGGCTCCATGTGATTACATTCAGCCTATTAGGGGGCAGAATATATTTTCAAAGCAGGGAAGGTCTTCAAATTCTCTTAGGATAATTGAGGGGCAGAGGAAAATCTTCAAATTCCCATTACCATTATAGAGAGGAAGCATCCCAGCAAACCAGCAGCAAGCCCCATCTTAGCAAGCCAGAGGGAGATCCTGAGCCCCACTGTGGTAGAGCAGGTAAACTCCAACATCATGACCATTTGGGCATCATTCCAAATTGCTTTCCAGAATGGTTGAATCATTTGACCACTCCAGAATTACTGCATTCGCGTCCCAATTTTCCCATGTCCCCTCCAACATCAATTACTTTCCTCCTTTTTTTTCATATTTGTCAATTTGCTGATTTGATAACACAACTTGCTGCAAAACAAAACCATATGGGAATATGTTGAGGGTCATATCACCTCTCTCATTGTGCCTGTTACTGGAGTTGTACAATTTATCACTAAAGTGGCCACATAGTTTTAAACAAAGGATATCATTCAATAAGTTCTTAACTCGATCACCCTTAAGGAGGAAGCCTTCTTAAGGGATACAAAGTACAAAAGTCAAAGTTCTCCATCCTTAGGTCACAATGTCTCAATCTCTCAGTCAAAAAGTCTTCTTTCTTCTTGATTGGAGATTAGTTTCCAATCATCCTTAACTTAATAATCCTTAAGAGGTACAAGGTATGGAGTACAGAGTTCTCCCACCCCTAGGCCACAGTAAATTATGATCTTCTCAGTCAGCACTGAGTACCCAAGGAAAATTCTTTGCATTTTGACTTGAGGCTGGCTCGCAGATTCCATGGTTCCTCTTTCCATGGTCCCAGCTCCTGCCTGAATCTACCCAACTGTCACCCGGATTCACAGATAGGCAGATCTCAGCTCCTTGTACAATTCCTTGTCCAGCTCCTCATCCAGTTCCTTGGCCAGTTCCATATTGAATCTCATGGTGTCTAGTTCACTTCAAGTCCTTCACAGTTTCTGTTTCTGGGAAGACAAAGCTCAACAGAGCCAAATTAACTTTCATCCACATTGCTGGCACCATCATCAATTCATTTTCTGCCCTTGAAATCAACACAGACTCACAAACAAAGTCTGAGAACTCAACACAAATTATCAGTATAGTCCCAGGACCTCTGAAACTCTCCTCCAGAACTTCTGTAAATAGACAACAAGAAAATCCTCTTTCATCAGTTTCCAGTAAGGTCCCAGGGCTTCTGTACAAAGTATCACAAACAAAAATCAACATAAACAGGACAAACAGAGTGCCTGGACACCACAAAGTTCCCCTTCTCAATTCTAGCTTTCCTAGCTTGGACTTCTCCTTAGTCGTTAGCTCCTCCCTGTTGCATCAGGAAGTTCTTCCCAGTATGGGGTTCACAAGTTCTGTTTCTTAACAAAGACTTGATATAATCAAGGCAAGGCTCAAATACACTTGAACTCAAACAAGGTGCTAAATACTTAAGTAGCTGAAACAAGGCACTAAGTACTTCTTTGCTAAACCATTACAATTTTCTAGCTTTGCATAATATTTTTTGGCAGTTTGATTGGTATGGCTATAGTATTTTTTGACGGTATGAATGGTATGAATATGGTTTCATGGTATGAATAAATAGATTAATTTAGATAAAATTGTCATTTTTATTCTATTGACTCCATTCACCCATGAGCAATTAATATTTTTTCCAGTCTTTTGTAATTGCATTCATATAATTCCTGGGTTTGGCTTCACAGGTAGACTCTCAAATATTTTATATTGTCCACAGTTATTTTAAATGGAATTCCTTTTTCTATCTCTTTCTGCTGGACTTTGTTGGCAATATATAGAAATGCTGATGATTTATGTGGTTTTCTTTTTATCATGCAACTGCTAAAGTTGTTAATTATCTCAAGTCGTTTTCTATGGGATTCTCTAGGATCATATAATCTGCAAAGAGTAATTGTTTTTGTTCCTTCATTGTCTATTATAATTCCTTCAATTTCTTTTTCTTCTCATTGCTATAGCAAACTTTTCTATTACAGCTTAATAAGTTTGGCTATATTATTGTTATGGAGTTTAATGATATTCCTCTATTATATATAAATTTCTGTTATGTGATGGCATCTTTACCCTATAAAAATCCATCTTGATTTCTCTGAAGGTGCTGGTTTCTCTTGGAATTTAGCCTGCTTTATGAGAGGAGTCAATCTCAATAAATGCCTATACTTGGATTAGAAGTGTTCTGACTGTGAATTCTTTGAGATGGTTCCACCACAACACATCGT
This sequence comes from Petaurus breviceps papuanus, assembly GCF_028583685.1. Lineage (NCBI taxonomy): Eukaryota > Metazoa > Chordata > Mammalia > Diprotodontia > Petauridae > Petaurus > Petaurus breviceps. The sequence continues at coordinate 5,110,457 of NW_027187323.1, forward strand.
GAAACCTCAATAGTTTTTGGGTGGGCAGAGCCCCCACCACAACAGTTTTTGGAGTCCCTGGGTTTAAACAGCAACAATGGTAAGTGCTAGGCACTGAGGAGTTTTAGAGAATGGTGGATGGTATTATGTCCTCCACTCCATGTCAAAAGGTACCAGGAAGAAATCTCCATTTCTTTATGATTTTCTGAGAATTTTCAGAATTCATTTCTTTATGGTTCAGGCTTCTATCTGCTTATAAATCTTTGCTGTTCTTGTTTTCCTAATCATAGCAGTGTGTTACAGGAACAAATTTAACAGAGAGACGTGAGAAGCTACTGAGTTCAACTCTTTCATTTTAAAGATGAGGAAACTGAAACTTAGAGATGCTGAGAATCTTAGCCATATTCACAGAGACATTTACTAGTAGAGAAAGGATATGAACCTAGGTTCTCTTGCTCTGGAGTGATTAGGTTTTCCACTGTACCATGTTTCCTTTTATAATGGAGTTGATTACACAGGCAAAATTTAATTCAGACCTAGAGAGAAAATCGCAACATACAAAAGTCAAATATGGTATAAATATCCACTGTGAGCGCTGCAGACATGTAGCTCTTCCTAGATCTAAGCACCCCTTAATTAATATATATCTACATACTTTAAACTAAGGATTTGTAGTGCTATATTATCACTTTATTTGAATGTAAACATTTCATCCTTGTATAGTCCTTTGGGCCAATGTGTAAATCTGATTTGATCTACTTTGGAAATGTGTTAAATGTGTTTTCCTTTTTTCATTGGGAAGTGGAGATGAGAGGCAGGTAAAACAAATCTTTGTTTAATGAGAAAGAAAGAAAGAAAGAAAGAAAGAAAGAAAGAAAGAAAGAAAGA
>NW_027187323.1:5111333-5151329 GCF_028583685.1 Petaurus breviceps papuanus
AGAAAGAAAGAAAGAAAGAAAGAAAGAAAGAAAGAAAGAAAGAAAGAAAGAAAGAAAGAAAGAAAGAAAGAAAGAAAGAAAGAAAGAATAGTATATGTTCAGGTGTTGAGACTCAAATCTTACTATAACTAATCTGTGGAACTTAAGGGATATATCCAGTGTGGAGGTTAGCAACTGTCCCCCCCCCCCTAAATTTTCTACTCATCACCTCACGAAGGGTTATGTCTGATCAGTGAGGGAATTTTCAACCTAGGAAGCTTATTCCCCTTTTAAAAAGTTTTTTTTTTTTCCCTCACTTACAACACTGTCAATGGTAGCAACTTCTGACCCAGCTCTCCAACCCAGCACAGGTGGCTCATCAACTATGCTATACATAGTATAGATGACTCCAATCATGCCTGGGGGCTTGTTCCTCATTATGAAGTGATGGAATGGATTCATAGGCAGGCCCAATCATAGAAAAAGACCCCATCAAACATCTCCACCGTCAATCTTGACAGATTACTTCTTCAAAATCACCACTGCATTCCAGGCATGCCTCTGTCATTTACAGTATCATCTCATTCTTTCTTTTTCTTGTTCTTATAGGTAGGCCAACTTGAAATTAGGGGCCTATAGTTTAATAGATGGGACATACATGTGAATTTAACACCCTGTTACATGAAATTAGAATAGATAAGTTTGGAGTGATAACCAGAAGAACTCATTTAGAGGTAAAATGCATGAACATTAGTGGGTAGACTTTGATAATTCTGAGGCCTTTTTTTCTTTCTTATTTCCAGGTGTTCAAACATGTGCCTAATAATTCAGGCTTTCAGGTAAATGACTCCCAAAGAAGTTTGAGGGAAAGAATAATTTGGCAAATTTTCAAAGTTTGAAGTCAGGTTGTATCTGCATTCTCAAAAGTACATAGTATTTTATATTTCCCCTTACAGACAAAAACATATGTCACCCTCAAACCTTTACCCTCACGTCCTCTTGGAGGTTTAGTTAGTTGGGGCTCTGTGACTGTTCTTTTTTAAATAACTTTCTCAAATTTCTCCAAATGTCTCTGAGAATAATATGGAATAAATTTTTGAGAAATAAATATCTAAATATCTGATGTGATAAAAGTGTGGCTTCATGATGAAGAATTAAAAAATTGTATGTCAAAATCTTTTTTTTTCTTTTTTGGAGGGGGAAGGCATAATATCCTATGTATCTGTAGTGCCAACTCAATATTCACAGTGCCAAAGGTGACTGTGAATGTCAACATAGTGCTCAAACTCAAATTATAACAGACTCTACATATAGTAGACAGAAACAAAGCATTTATTCAGGCAGCAGAAAACCAAATCCCAACATCAGGAAACCAAATCCATCATAGCAATATAGAATTTAATATACTAAATGCAGCAGATAGCCACACCATCCTTTAGCCTCCCCACAAACCAACACTCAGAAGACTAGTTGTCTTCTTGCCTGAGTGTCCCCTCTCTCCTACTCTATAGCTGTTCTGCCTTGCAGTTTTCTATGGGCTCTGCTGCTCTACCCTTCAGCAAACTCCTTCCTTCACAGGCTCCATGTGATTACATTCAGCTATTAGGAGGCAGAGAAAATCTTGAAATCAGGGAAGGTCTTCAAATTCCCTTAGGCTTATTAAGGGGCAGGGAAGATCTTCAAATTCCAATTACCATTACAGTATCTTATGAACATCTGCACACATATTGTCATATTGGAATCTTAATTTTATAAATACATAGAGTTAATGTGATCATTTAATTTTTCTAATGAGGAAGTTGATATCCTGGGAAACTAGTTTCTAAAGATTAATGATGTTCATAAAAGGAAGGGACCAGACAATACTCCCAAATATACGACTTCCACTACAATGCTTATTCTAGCAGGTCATGATCTTGTTTGCCAGACCAAATGCGAATTGAATATGAAATTTTCCTCTAAAGATTCACAGTGTTTAGAATTCTCTGACTTTAGTGCTCAATTACTGAATATTTACTAATTAACCTCATGCACAACATGGTTAAATCCTCTAGGATGATACAGAATAAGAGGACACACATGTTGGCTGCCATAGTTTGGATAGAGCATGGATTTTCTAATCTTAATCATCTTCATTGGGATCCATCCCTTTGGTACTTCACTATCCAGACACACACTTCTTCTGATCAGGTTTTCTATACTTATTCTCAGGTAGGCACCAACTGAGCTCAGAACCTCAGACTGATTGATTCTCCAAACTGCTCTGCTAGCAACTGGCTTCAGACCTCACCCACTCTGACTCAAACCTTCTCTCCAAAAACAGAAGAATTAAACTCTCAAAACTCTCAAACACTCCAACTGCTTTTACTTAAAAAACAGAGACTCTTAAGATCTAAGAAAGGAAAGGTATTTGAAATAGCATCTGTGACAACCATTGTTGAGGCAAGGAGCTCAAATAACTACTTTGTCCTTGTTGCAGTTAGGTCTTAAAAAGAGCTGCAAAGCTATTACCAATTAAATAATCAACTCAAATTCCATTGGGGGGGAAGCTAGACTTAAATATAACCTTCTGAGAAAAAAAATCAGTATTTTTTTTAGGGGGGAAGGTTTGAAAAATAACCAAAATTACCCAATTCATACTTTCCTACTTGTATAGCATTTCAGACTTTTTCTTTTTCCTAAAAAAAATCTCATTTCCTTCAGGAAGCCTTTCCTGAACAATGCATTTTATTCCATTACTTCCTGACCATTCAGTACTATGTGTATTTTCTGTGCTGGGCAACACTCAGGCCATTTACCTGGTTCTTTGCAATGTTCAGGAGTATTTTTCATAGGTGAATATTATCCTTTTCAATTTCAGGGGCTCACAAGGTTCTGGAGGTATTTAAAAGTTTTTTGTTTGTTTTTGTTTTGTAGATTTCCACATCAGGTAATATGTTGCTCTATACCAGTGGAACCACACAACAAATGTGGCTTTATCCAGCTCAAGGAAATCCAGTCTATCAATGTTCCAATCTACTCACTGTAGATACAAAGACAAAACACAAAGTAGCCTCATACCCTCTACTCTGATTGACTAAGGAAACAAAGATTTTTAGTAAGTACTTTAGATACCATTTGTCCCTCAAATATTTCAATGAAGCAAAAAGCTTTTATTTAACTATTTAAACTTTTCTTAACTGTTTTCATTTGTGAGCTATCAGACTATTAAAAATAATGTATAGTCTACTTTTAATGGATTGAGGACTGATTTTATTACATAGTTCAATATCGCTTGCATTTTACTGTTGGTCTGTCACTTATTCTTAAGTAGTCTGGAGGAAAAGCAGCCAGGATATTCAGGGTACTCGGACTGAAGAGACGTGCCAGATAGTCAAAAGTAAAGAATATGGAGATGGGGAGACAGGAGAGATCACTGTTCTGTTACTAGGTTCCATCATTAGAAAACCTAAACTTCCTGTCATTTTTATTTCTCAATAGTGACTAAAGTCATTAGAATTTACTGCCAAATGATTAGGGGGTTTCCTTTTTCTTGACAAGGTAGAAAAATAATTACATTCTTATAGATCAGTGGTTAATTAGGGTAACTTAAATTTGAGTTTCATATCATACCAGGCAATTGAAAGAGCTAGTAATCAAGGGTGATGATGAAGCTATTAAGAAGAATAAAAATAACTAGTATTTATTTTTCACTCGTAAGTTTACAAAGTACTTTGACTACATTATCTAATGTGATTTTAACAAAAACCCTCATTTAAACCCTACTGAGGGTATTATTAGCCTTATTTTTAAAGATGAAGAACTAGAGGTTCGTAGATATTAACTTATTTGCCCATAATCACACAACTAGCAAGTTTCAGTGGCGGCATTTGAAACTATCTTTCTGATGTTACACAATTATGTAAATACTCCTAGAATTATATATGCTTTTCCATAATTTTTCTATTCTCCTGACAGTATTATAGCTCACTGAATTTTTCAAAGAAATTAGTTTTCAGAGAAAAATTATGGGATAGAATTTGTTAGACCCCAAATTCCTTTCAGTTTGGGCATATTTTCCTCTTTTTGACAGACTTCAATTAGTATGAAATTTTCAAAAGTAATACTTATAATCATTAAAAAGATTTTTGGTATTCTTAAATAGAGATAATTAGGGAAAGAGTGTATCTACATGGAAAGAAAGGATGAAATCAGTGCGAATGGAATTCAGGTGGTAGTAAAATATATATTTTTTTAATCACCAGAAATATAGATAACTTGGTCTCTGTTACCTTGTGAAAATGAAAGCCACAGAATGACTCACCTACTGGGTGCTGTAATGTAATGCCAAGGAAAGGCAACTTCCCAAGGTTCAGAATACCAGCATAGGTGCTCTCCATTTTATTCAGTGACCAACCAAGAACAGAGAAGATTAAAACATGACATCATTCAAAATACAGCATTTACTAAGTGTGATTAAATAATCTCCAAGTACTACCCCACCCCAGGATCTTCCAATCATTCAATCAATTACAAAGTCCCTGTTCTAAATACTACTCCACCCCTAGGCTATACCTTAATTAAGTCCACCACAAAACCCCTCTTCTCAAATGGAGATTAGTTTCCAAACATAGGTAAAGTACCTTCATTTGTCAATCACAGAGCACAATAAGGTCAAAAGTTCCCCACCCCTGGATCACAATTGAATCTACCCCAGAGTTACATCAAGTTTAAACACAGCACTTAATACCCAAATGGAGGTCTTTTCTTCATCTTGACACGAGGCAAGTTCTCAGCAATCTTAGTTCCTGGGGAGACAAGGCTTAGCAAGGCCATAAGATACATTGCCAGTCCCTTCATGAATTTATCCTCTGTCTGTAGAACAGTCCTAGAACCCTTGAACACATTAGCAAAGCCCTCTCCCAGGATTTCTGTAAACATACAACAAGAAAATCCTTCTTCAGGGCTTCTGAACCAACAGAAAGGCTCCCAGACCCCTGCAACAACAGCACTGTCCTTCACCAGTGGACAGTATTCATTCTGTCTGCAGGACAGTCTCCAGACCCCTGCAACAACAGCACTGTCCCTCACCAGTGGACAGTATTCACTCTCTGTGCAGAACAGTCTCAGGGCTTCTTAGCGAACAGCCAGGTTCCAGGACTTCTTCAACAGGACTGTCTTTCACCAGTGGACAAATCTGGCAAAACAACATCAAAACAGACAGACAAAGTACCAGCAAAACAGCCATGTCTCCTCAGTCCTTGGCAGCTCAGGGGGCAGGTCTCAAAAGTCCAGGGCAATTCAAAGCGGCCACCAGCAATTCTCTTAGTCTCTCTCTCTCTCCACGAGGTGCTGCTTCCAAAAAGATCTTCCGCCTCTCTCTTGTCTCTCCAAATCTACGTCACCAGCTCCTCCCAGTTCATGACTTTCTTTTCACATCAAAAAGTCCATACCACAGGTGGGATTAACAAGCTCTGGGTTTTAACACAATCAGTTTGAAAACCAAGCCAATACAGGGGAATCTTTAAATGCCATTACTATCACAGGTGCACATGTAGATCTTGTGAAAAATATACAGGCTGCTTCATATACTACAAAGAACATTAGGTTTGGAGTTGGAGGTGCTTAACTCTGTCTTTTTTACTTATTACTTTTGCAACCTTATGCAAATTATTTGATCTTTATGGGACTATTTTCTCATCTGTAAAATGGGTGGATTGGACTAAATAACCCCTTTGATTCCTTCCAGATCAAAATTTCTGAGAGTTGCGAAGAAGCCTGTGATCTCAGTGAATGTGGAAATGTATAGTAGGGAAGGGGAGGGAAAGGGAAGGAAATGAATATTAGGTTACCACTATGTGTGAGGTATTGTTCTAGATACTTTCAAATATTAAACGTCTTATTTGATCCTCACAATAATCCTGGAAGGTAGTTCCTATTATCATCTCCATTTTACAGATCAGAAGATTGAGGCAAACAGGGGTTAAGGACTCGGTTAGGATCACACAGTAAGTCTCTGAAGCTGGATTTTGAATCTGAAGCAGGTCTCCCTGACTCCATTTCTAAGGATTTATCCACTGTGCCATCTAGGAATATTGTAGAGACTTAATTTAAGCTGCTTGAAGAAAAAGTGAATTTCAGTAGCTCTCAGGTGATATTCTTAGACATACTGGCCAATTCACACAAAGGATCTCAGACGTAGAACTTCAGAATCAAACTATGTGGTCGAGTCAATGATACAAGGTAGGAGATTTTAAAATCCACCTAAGAAAGAGGATTTTTTTTCCTTAGGAGGCAATCATAGTAGGCTCTACTTGAGTAAACAGTATCAGAACAATGGTACTAGAGCTTTAAAATGTAGCAGAGAAATCTTTAAACTGGACCCTAGAAGAAAGACAGTAGGAAATGAAGGGCACAAAGGTAATATTGACAAAAGCCCTGCTGAAATTGCCAGGAGACTCAGGGTCATGTTGATGTTAAGTAGGCATGACAGAGCAATTGACCCACCAAATTAGACAACTGACAGGTATGGCAAGAGGCAGAAAAGTCAAGCCCAGAAAATAGAAATGTGTTTGCAAGTCCTGAAAAAGAAAAATCAGAGAATTAGGATGCAAGAGAATCTCTCACACAATTGGCATCCCAGTGACTTGATGGGAAGTGGATAATCAATTATCTGGGGCTGCTGCCAGGCTCTAAATATCATAAGATGTGTGGAGTAGGAAAGATGAATATATGAAAAGGGAGCCACCATTGGCTCTGAGTGACAATGTAAAAAACACACAAAAAATGCAACATTATATTCCAGGCAAAAGAAGCCCTATTGAAGCTCTATGTGTAGAGATAACATACATGGATTATAAAAATGTCAAGAGAGGATATATTTTATAAACCACATAACCTGAATCATGTAACTAAGCTGTAATGCTACATGTAATTTAAGTAGCTACAAAAGTAGGTCAGGTAGTAGGTGTATAGTTATTCTAACATAGATTGGTAGAGAACCTCATTGGGATGAGAAGTAGTATCAATACTAGAGAAGCCATGTTGGGTGGTGCATAGAAGACAGGCCTGAGAGTGAAAAAGATTTAGATTCAAATCTAGTTTCTAACAACTTATTAAGTGTGAAATGATGGACAACTTACATAATTTCTCTGTACATCAACTTCCTCAATTATAAAATGGAGTAATGGTATCAGCCTCATTGGCTGAGTTCTCATGAGGTGTATGTTAGATTAGGTATGTAAAGTGTAAAGCTTTGCTAGTTTGGAAACTCACTAAGTCATTTCTTACTAGCACAAGAAGTTTTAAAGCCCATGAAAAAAGAAACTATATGAGACTTACATCTTAAACAGTGAGTAAATAGGAATAAATCAGAAAGTTCTTAGGAGTGAGACACTAAATACAAATCATCCTGAAATCCTTAAATTTAACAGACTTGTAGAAGAAAGAAAACTAAAGAAACCCATCAATTTATTGTTCAATTTCAGAAATAGAATAAACGACCAAGTGTAGGTTAAGAAACATTAGAAAGGAAGAGTTTAAATTGAAGCCTAGAGACTATTTCATGCTTTATTGGAAACCCAGGATTATTATATGTCTAAAGTTAAGAAAAATATAGAGTAGATGAGGAAAAAATCCTTTGTGAATATTTGTCAAAATCAAAACCAATTGCACAGGAAAAGGAATTTCTAGAAGTCCATTAAAGTGTGGTAAGGATGAAGCAAATTCTAAATTAAACTAAAAAAAAAAGACTATAGGAGCATCTTCTAAAAGTCTACAAAGCCAATAATATGAGGTTCCTCATTCAAATATATTGGAAAATGTCTGCTATATCTCTTGCAAGAATATAAAATTAAGAAGAAAAAAGTGTATTCAGAATTGGAAAAGAGAAACCATTCAAATTAAATTTGTGCCTTGGTCTTTTCTAAGGATCTCATGAGGAAGGCTCATATACCCTAATTACATTTTGAAGCTGACTAGCAAAAGATACTAATAGCTCATATTTTTATGGTAGTTAAAGCTTAAAACACTCTTTCTTCATAAGAGCACTATGAAGGAGTGGTGGTTCCAACCTTACAGGAACCACAGAATTAGAAAGGTTAAGTATGTTGCCTAAGGTCACACAAATACTAAGCTGCAGAGACAAGAATTGGGCACAGCTCCTCTAAACTACTGATTCAGTAACCCTTGCAAAATAGTAAATGGTGTTAGATTGGTGTAAGCTAAGCTCAAATAACCCAGCAGCTAGCAAGGAGGTATACTAAGATTTAAATTGATGTTTTTGTTCTTCATTCCAAAACCAATTCAACAAAAAAATTTCAAAGCATTCACTATATGTGAGAGTATGATATATATGGGGGGGGGTGTCATTGCTCTCTCTGTCTCTTTTTCTCTTTCTCTACACACACGTATGTGTCTTTGTATTTAGTGTGTGTATACATACATACACACACACACACACACACACATATATACACACACACACACACAGAGGGAGACAGGAAGAGAGATAGAGACAGACTGACAGAGAAAGAGAGAGACACTAGATATGCAACTCATGCAAGTCACTCAACCCTGTTTACCTTCATTTTCTTATTTGTAAAATGAGCTGGAGAAGGAAATGGCGAACCATTCCAATATCTTTGCAAAGAAAACCCCAAATGGGGTCACTAAACACACAATGGAAAATGATTGAACAATATATACACACATAATAGTGTATAAATACGTTCACATTATATATCCATACATAAAAAATTCAACTGGTCTTTGCATTATAAATCATTGATTTAACTACACTAATACATAGCCAAGAAATAATTAAACAGTATCTATTTTTGAATGAGTATGACACAAAAGCAATATTTCATATGTTACTTCTTGCCCTGATGTGGCATTTAGGAAACAAATACCGATTTCAGAACAGCGGTAACATAATCAATTGTCCATTTGGATAAATAGAGATGTTTAAGCATATAAGTTATAGGAATTGCTTGTCATATTAATACACCTACCTCAGTTTGAACTCCATCAGAAAAATCAATGCTGGAAAAATGCAAAAGGAAAAGAATCACTACGACACATAGATATTTTTAATCTATCTTTTTTTTTTTTTTACTATATTGCTTTAAGCAAAAATGAGACTTAGAGACCATAACAGCACAAAATATTTGAAGTGAAATACAAATTCTAACCCACTCATTTTATTGGCAAGGAAACTGAGAGCTGACGATGTCCAAAACTATACATATATTTAGTGGCAGAACAAGGACTCTGATTCAGTGTAACCTATGATTCTTCCTTTTCTTTATGCTATACTATATGTTATGTTTATTAACAATATTTATTTTATACAAAATTTAGATTTAATCATATTATAATGATGCACACTATTTTGAGACCCTTTTAAAATATTCATTAATCCAGACCTTACTTGAAGTTTAGTAAAACTTAAGAATGAGTTTTGAAACTTAGAAATTAATATATCGGCTAAAGTCAGCATTGATCAGAAAATTACAGAAGACCTAATTGTGGGTCCCATTCAATCTGTTAAATTGCTTGGTTACTTGGGCCTGTAGGTGTTACTGGATGGGTTTATCAATTGAATCTTTTTTGGAAGTAAATCCTAAATGTCTGATTAGTTCCTAACATTATGAAAGAAGATTATAATGTTAAATTCTGGACTTAAATCTTGACATGATCCTGGGAATCTGGAATTAGAATCTATTTTTGCTTTTTAAAAGTACATATTCACATATATACATAAATATGTACACATAGACACATATACAGGTGTATATATATATATATATATATATATATATACATGTATATGCATATAGAGAGAGAGACAGAGAAAGAGAGAGAGAGAGAGAGAGAGAGAGAGAGTCCTTTGAGCCAGAGAAGTCATAAACACAATAGAAATGAAAGGCATTGATGGATTTAATACATTTGTTAGAAACTTAAAATAAAATTATCTTTTTTAGAGTAATGCTTAGAAATTATCCCAATTTATAATTTCTATCAATTGTATTGAAACATATGCTTATTTTTCAGCCTTTCTCAATTTCTTATCATGAGATTGAGCATCAGAAAAGAATTTAGAGATTTTCTAAAATGGTCTTCTCTTTTTACAAAAGAGGAAACTGAGTCTCACTGACTTGAGATGACTTTCCCAAAGACAGAAAAATAGTAATTGGCAGAGCCAGTATTTGAATTAAGATCTTTCTCTTTCTTTTTCCTCTTTCTCAGTATCTATATCTTAAAGAGTGCCAGCTGATGATTAATGATCAACTCATCAATTCCTATATAGTGCTCCACATGTAGGTACACATTATATTTATTGATGGTCTAAGCAGTAACTTTACAAATGAACTTTTATTCTAAACTGTTATTGTTCTTGGATTCCCTGTCTCTCCTTTTAGCAAACAGGTCTTTAAAAATTTTTTTTTAATTTTTTGACCCAGAGAGAGCTTTTTTGTTCACTTTGTTGTGGCAATTATTTGATATCCATTACACTTTTCTAAGAGATTGCTGTAACTAGAGACTTTACATTTGTCCATTGCCCATTTTTCAGATTAACAGCATGTTTAAATAAGCTAGGTTAGAATTGTGATTTAACATGTTACCTTATTTTAATCCTTATCTTTTTTTTCTAATTGAGTATTCAATTTGATTTTTGCTCTGCCTAACCAATCAATAATCTGACTGCACAGAGAAAGCCGATTCTGAAATGATTACCACATCAATAACTAGTCATTTCCTATCCATTAAGACAGAGTACATTTCATTTTTTAAAAATGTTATTCAGCACTTGCTATGGTCAAAGATAAATTATTTTCCTTTCAAACTATTCTTAATATCTGTCTTTCTTTATTTTGACCCATGCTCCCCTCCCCCCCCCCCCCCCCCGAACATGTCTTCAGGATCAGGAGTAACAACAAAGAATTAGATTTCTCTATATGCTTTGTGTGCCCACATATCTTTTCTTCTTCTTCCTTCCTCCTCCTCCTCCTCCTCTTCCTTCTTCTTCCTTCTTCCTCCTTTCTTCTTCTTCTTCTTCTTCTTCTTCTTCTTCTTCTTCTTCTTCTTCTTCTTCTTCTTCTTCTTCTTCTTCTTCTTCTTCTTCTTCTTCTTTCTTCTTTCTTCTTCACCTTTTGGAGGGCACTTGGGGTTAAGTAACTTGCCCAACGTTACATGTCTAGTTTTTTTTTTTTTGTTTGGGTGTTAAATGTCTGAGTCCAGAACCTAACTCCAGTCCTCCTGACTCTGGGGCCGAAGCTTTACTCACGCACCACCTAGCTTCCCTCCACATATCTTTTCTTAGCAGCTACTAGTGATAAACATGGATTGTATAACATAGATAAATATAGCTTTTTCCAGAAATACAATACTTAATATTCATTATGGTATATCTCTCCATCTTTCCATTCCTATGCCATTCACAGGCCTATCTGCTCCCTCATCCCTCCCAAAATATCACTCAAATATGGTGTCCTTTCAAGTATCACTTTTATATCTATGTAATATCAAAAGACCAATGGGGAAACATCCATCATGTGTGTAGTGCTTCTTTGGAAAATTCATAAGAAAGAATGGACAAGAATCTCTCAGGAAATGATATGACAGATCTTCAAAGTAACAAAATGTTGACCATGAAGAATTTGAGGTAACCATAGCACATCTCAAATACTAGAACTTTACATGCATCTAACAAAAACTGAAGGGATTCAGGGCTTGATTGATAATGTCATAGAGAGATAGGATAGGAGGAGAGGACAGAAGAGGTAGGAAATGAGAAAAGACATGACATTAACCATGATTGTCACTACCTATACTTAATAAAAGGATGTGTTCTGTGAAGTTTGGATGAGTCAAAGAGCCACACTTGAGGACCTAGAGGGCCACATGTGACTTTGAGGCTGCAGGTTCACCACCCCTGATGTAGACCATCAGAAGTATATGTTGTATACCTACTTGCAGAACAAGTACTTTCAAAAGCATGGTTGGAGCTGGACTTAGAGGTGGTAAGTGAATGAGGCAACCACCTACCAGGACAATGGGACTTCAGATTAAGAGTTCTAGTGATGAATGTGTTGAGTTCTTTGGGGTGTGGTTTGTGGCAAGGTGGCCATTGAGAACATGGCTAGGAAGTAAAAGGATATCCCAATGTATCCCACTAATTTTTTACTTATGTGGAGGAAACCCTCCCTAGCTATCTCATTGACATAACTACCTATCTATGAAGTATATTACCTCTCTCTCACCTCTCCTTTCAGTTCTGGAACCACAATCCAATCAACTCTGCCATTCATCTTGGAAGGCTGTGTCAATCTACACCCATAGGAGGCCTCCACTCACCATCCCTGTTACATTCTAAACCAAAATAACTCTCCTTGAACACCCTCCCCCCATCACCCCCACCATAGGTACTATTTATACCATTGAAATGCCATGCTTGAAGGCAAGAGACTGTCTTTTACTTTTATGTTTATATCCCCATAACTTAGCACAATATTTGGAACATAATAAGCATTTTTTCCATAGTCATTCATTCATTCATTCATTCATTCATTCATTCATTCATTCATTTGTTCATTCACTCATTTCCAGTTGAAGCTTTGGCAAATAGGATCTTCTGTTTTCCAGGCAATACTGTGTCTCTTTATCATGAAATTATGCTAAACCCCCACCCCCATCCCATGCTCTGATAGCTTGACATGCAATTGGGAGTCTCCTGGGGCCTCTTGTTGGCATATAGAAAATTCTATTATATAATTCTCCTCTGTCCTTGCTCCCCTCTGTATTCCTTAAGATAAAGAGCTTAGAGAAAATATTGAGAATGTAAGTTCCTAGATAATAACAATAATAACTAGCCAGGTTTTTTTTAAATTACAGAAGCTCCTCTGTTGTCTAATCATAACCATTCACTCCTGTTTTTTCCCTTTCTTATAAGTTTTTACCCTTTAAGTACAGCCACAATATCAGCGGTAGTATCCTTTCAGAGAGTGTCTTACGTTTTACCTTTTTGTTATATTGGATTCTTCATCTCCTCCCTGTCATTGCTCTCCTTTGCACTTACCAAATCTTATGGATGCTTTTCTGTCATATCTTCCAAAACTCTCTCTGAATGTCACTTTATCTGTCTTCTATATCTACATTCACTAACCAATATATGTGTGTATATACATATATACACACATACATACATAGATATGTATAAACACACACATATGTGTGCATATCCAACCACCAGCACCACATTGACTATTATCTCCCTTCAAATCTTAATGAAGACAGTTCAGGATCCTGAACCCAAGAGCCTTGGGAAAAGCAATGCTCCAACCCATCAGACTTGCTTCTAATTTAGCCCCTGTAATCATCAAGGGGAGAAATCCATTAAAAATGTAAATATAAATGTGGATATGAATCAGTGGATATCTATCTATCTATCTATCTATCTATCTATCTATCTATCTATCTATCTAGCTAGCTAGCTAGCTAGCTAGCTAAGAGATAGTGTGGCATAATGACCAAAGACCTAGCCTCAAAGCCAGGAAGATCTGGGCTCAAGTCACATCTTTAATACATACCAGATATGGTTATACTGGGATAGTCATTTAACTTTTAATGTGCTAGGCAAATCCTTGACTATAAATTACATAGAAAGTTCTGACAAATTGGTGGAGATAGGTTTCTTAGAGAACCTTATATCATACACATATATAGACATAGAAACACATGCACATTTGAAACAGACTTACAATTTAATGAATTCCTCCTGAGGGAATTCCCTGTACCAATTGCAGATCAGCATCTGATTTGCAGTTTGTAGTCATAAAGAGTGAACTAGGGCACCCCAAATCACTTGATGAGAATAACATGGTTTATAGACATCAGAGGCAGGTATACACTAATTTCATTCCATCTTAAAGAATGAATACTATTTGGGTAGAGAGAGGAAGAGAAACTTCTTACGCTGATCCACATTCTCTACTTTGTTGAAGCAAAAAACAGAGTGAAAAGCTAGCAACCCTGTCTTAGAAACCATATGTACCGGCTCTGTGTCGTAATTAGTGAAAAGGGCCCCTTTATTGAACCCATGCTTTTATATTTTGCATTCCTTTCTGAGAGGAAAGGAGTCAAGATTGAGGCCTGTGTCCTTCTTGCTGTTCTGCCGAGTATAACCCATGGATTGTTGGGTCTAACATCTAACTTATGGAATGACTGAATGAATAAATCATTTATTAAGTGCTTTCTATGTTTAAAGCACCAAGAGGAAGTGCTGGATCTATAAAAAGGAAGCAGTCCCTCCTCTCAAGGAGCTCATATGCTAATGAGGAAGATAACACATTATAATGTTAATGCATATAAGATTTTCCCCACCTAGTAATAGGCCTCATGTGGAGCCCATTAAGGGAAGCTTACTTAGGGGAGGCTTGTTTGTGGGAGGGCTTTCACACCTTTTGTTAATTCTTATTAGGTACTGAGTCAGGAGGGTTGTGATGTGCTCTGGTTCTAAAAAGGGTATGTGTACTCTGATCTTAGCATATTGCTTTACCACTCACTCTTTGAAAGAGTGTTCTTGTGATTTGACCAGATAAGACTCTGGGTAACTGTTAAGGACCACCCCACCCTCCCACCCCACCCCTGGCTTAGACAAACCCAGATGTTGTTTCTTCTCTCCCAGGTAACTATGTATATTTTGCCTTGGTGAGACAGTTGGGTCTGTCTATTGATCTGTGATAATTTCTCAGACACTTAGAAGCCCTTTCTATTTGGTTGTTATTTCTCTGCTTGTATTTTCTCTGAAGTTCAGGTTGCTGATTTTTTCCTCTGAACTAATGAATGTAATTAAAAAAGATTGTTGACTCCCTGAACAGCTATCTTTCCTAGTAAAGCAGATCAAAGAACCTGTGCTAGCAGCCATCCTGTGTATGCCAGTGTGGGTGCTGCTATGCAGATATGAAAGATTTCATCTGAAAGTCGGATAGAATATTATCATCCTTAAGGTAGAGGAGCAAAGCAAATTTTGATACCTCTTGCTTAATGTCATTTTCATTGATAAAATTATATAAGCTTCTGATATTAAGTCTTTTGATAGTGCAAAAGACTTTGGTCATAGGAACTTTCTCTTCTGGGTCTACAGTAACTGTGGTGGTAGCCCTTGCAGGAGCAGTTGCTGTACACATCTCCACATGTTTGCTTTTCCAGAATGAAAGTCTGATGGCACTGGGCTAATAAAAGGAACATCGATCTGGGAAGTGCTTCTTCTCCCTTTGCCTTTATGCCTGTTGATGGTATTTGATCAACAGCTATTGGTGGTCTCCTCTCGATGATGATTTCTCTCCTCGATGATGGCAGTGGTGGCTAGGCTAGAGGAAGTTCTGTGTGGGGGGGCGCAGGGGGGTTGGCAGGGTGATATTGCTATTCCCAAGACTGTTGGGTTCTTGGGTTCAGAATCCTGGGCTACTTCTATAACGATTTGGAGAGAGATTATTGTCCAGATGGGGCTGGTGGTTTGACTTGCCCGGCACTTGCTGTCTTTCCCCCTCTGCTTTGTCTTGCCTGCCCTGGAGTGGCAGAGTTGGTATTGAGGACTAGTTTCTTCTCAACAAAAGTTCCTTCTCTCAAAAATGGCTGTGAGGGAAGCCGAACAGGTTTTGCTGTCATTTTTTGAACCTGAAAAATCTCTAGGGCTGTGAGAAGTTCCACAAAATAATTTCTTAGGAATAACCACCTTCTGGAAATACCCATTTCTCTCTTTCTCTATCTTCCACCTATGGAAAAGAAGTTACCTATACTCTTTCTTATTGACAATATGCTAAGAAAAAATTATTTTAATTTTATTTTTACTCTATATACCCTTTATATAAATGATTTAATGTGCGATATTTTCCTTCATTGACTTAGGACATGTGCAGAATAAAGTGAGTATAAAAAGTTGCTGTTGGTGTTTCCTTTCTGATTTAACCCAAGTCAGTAATAATTCTCACTAATTTCAAAGTGTCTGGATTATTTGTCATTTACAAATTTTTAGATATAAAATTACATACATGTGAGTGCATATATATATGTGTGTATATATATTCATATACATATATATGTACATGCATATATATGTGTATACATGTGACTTTCCTGGGATATTTTTTATTTTTGTTTTATTTGAAATAAATAGAAATAAGAACTACAGGTAAAGATTTCCAATTTATAGAGTTTTGTTTTGGTTTTCCAAATTAAATTGTTTTGTGTTACAATCTACCAATTCAACATTTTTTCTCAAGTATTAAACTGCCAAAAAAAATCCCTCACCTACCTGACAAACTATCTTAGTCAGCTAATAAAAAAGATATAATTTTTGTTTAAGAGGTACCAAGAGGCTTACTCATAGACCAAAAATAATAATAATACTGGATTATTTTTTCAGGTGAGACTAAGAAAGCCATTGATATTTCAAATTATAAGTACAATCTCTTTTATGAAGTCTAACACCTACAGTCTTTTCAGCTAAAAGGAAATAGGCTTTGTTTAAAACTAACACTTGACAATGTTAGCCCTCTCCAGGACAGTCATTGCCAGTCTAAAGTAAACTGAGGCAATTATTTCAGCGAGATACCCCCATTTGCTTTTTTAAAATAGAATTGAAGTGATTTGACCAGGGTCAGACAGTCATTTGATGTCAGAGAAGGAACTGAACCTAGGCCTTCCTGACCACAAGGCTAGATCTTTGCCCACTCTTCCATACTGTTCAAATAAAAAAAAAAAGAGAGAGATTTTGAGTTGAAAGGGAAATTAGAAAAATCTACATGCAGTACTGAAATAGAAATACATTTTGTAGCTTATTTCAGCAGCAGTCATCTAGTCCTTGCTTGAAGACCTCTAGTAAGGGGGAGCTCACCACCTTCCAAAGCAGTACATCCCATTTTGAGATACTTCCAATTGTTAGAAAGTCCTCTCCCATGTTAAATTGACCCCTTAGTACTTTATACTATTGCTAGATATTAGATCTTCCCTCTGGAACCAGGCAGAACAAATATCCTTTTCTGGGTGACAACCCTTTAAATTCTTTTTTAATTTTTTTTTTTTTTTGCTTTTTGGAGGGGGGAAGGCAGGTCAATTGGGGTTAAGTGACTTGCCCAAGGTCACACGGCTAGTAAGTGTTAAGTGTATGAGGCCAGATTTGAATTCAGGACCTCCTGATTCCAGGGCTAGTGCTCTATTCACTGCACCACCTAGCCACCCCAAACCTTTAAATTCTTAAAGATGGTCATTATGAATTTCCCCTTTCTCTCTCTATTCTCCAAGCTAAACATCCCCAGCTATTCAACTGATCCTGATGGGATGAATTCTCAAGGTCTTTCACTATCATGCTTTCCCTCTTCTGGATGGTCTTTTGCTTATCAATGCCCTAGAAACTGGTGTCTAAAATTAAACAAAATACAGTAGGAGTGTAGGGCAGAGGAAGAGGAGCATCACCCTGCTAGTCTTGGACATTATTTCTCTTAAAACCACAAAAAAAGTCATTAGAATCAGGGCTGACATTTCACACTTAAGTCATATTTAGCTTGTCAACCAATCAAGCCCCCAGATGATCTAGATTTTCACCTACTTAATGGCAGTCCTTCATCTTGGTCTTGAAAGATGGATATTTTCAACTCATTTAGCAAGTTACATTTCTCCCCATATTAGATTTGGTCAATGACATAGCCAGTCAATATCTTCTTTGGTTCCTGGTTTTGTCATCCAATGTGTTAGTTAAACCTTCTAATTTTGTGTCATCTGCAAATCTGATAAGTTTGATGTCTATTCCTGTATGGCAACTAGGCGGCATATTGGGTAGAACACAGGGTCTGGAGTTAAGAAGACCTGATTTCATATCTGGATTCTGAAATTTGCTAGCTGTGTGACCTGGGGCAAGCCATGTATTTTCTATTTGCCTCAGTTTCCTCAAGTTTAAAATGGTTATCATAATAGAGTATTGCTCCCAGGGTTGTTGTGAGCACTAAATGAGATAACATTTGTAAAGCACTGTACACAATGCCTAACATATAGTCATCTAATAAATTCTTGTATCTTCCCTTCCTTATGCAACTCATTGATAAAAATATTAACTAGCATAGGGCTATGTAGAAAACCCTATATTAGTTCACTAAAAGCCTCCTACCAACTTAATGTAAGCCCATTAATGACTACTTTGGGGGTCAATCCTTAACTGGAACCAAACTCATCTAATTGTAAAATCATCACAACAACTGTTTTTATCCTTTTCACAAGAGTAGTATGAGTTTGTCAAATGGTTTGTTAAAATATAGATAAACTATATGCCCTACATAACCTCATAAAAATGAAGTTTATCTATATTTGATAAATCTATGAAGGTGATTCATGTTTCTACTTGTTTTCTCATATGTTTCCTTATTCTGCTTCTGCCTTTAATATCATATATTTGGACCTAGAAGGTGTCTCATAGGTCAATTAGTCAAACTTCTTCATCTTTCAGATGAGAAAACTGATGGTCAGGAAAGTTAAGTGATTTGTCCCAAGTCATACATGGAGTATTAGAGACAGTTTTTAAACCCATATCCTCTGATTCTAGAGTGGTGTACCAGATAAATTCCACCTAATATATTCTGGCATTTTCCCATTAATCAAAGTGTCATTAATGCTTAATTAGATTCAGATCTTAGGTGTATTTGATTTGTTCTCATGGATTTGTTCTTGACTGTGTTGTTTAACATTTTTAAATCAATTTAGCATTAAGGTCAATGACTTTAATGAAGTCACAGATGACAAAACCAAATACAATAACATTTAATAAAGATAAATGTAAATTTCTACAATGGGTTTTAAAAATCAATTTCACAAGTCCAAGATCATGGAAATATAATTTTTCATTTGATATAAATCTCAAAATACTTCAAGAATGTGATGTGGCAGCACTACAAGTTTTTTTTCCAATTCTAACCTTTAGTAAAAGAGGGATGACATTGAGATTAAGAAGAATAATATAATAAATCTATTTTACCTCAACTATATATCCTCTAAATTATTGTGTTCAAGCACAGGTGCCACATTTTAGGGAATATATTAATGATGTAGGGAGCATCCTCAGGAGGCAAGTAGAATAGTAAATGGTCCTAAGAGCATGCCGCCTGAGTATTTAGCCTACAATTAAGAAAACTTGGGAGATACTGAGCAATTGTCTTCAGGTATCTAAAATTCTGTTTTACTGAAAACTTGTTACACTTTTCTGCTTAGTATGGAAGGGGGGGGCAAAATTAAAAATAAGTAAAAGCTGTAGAATCATATGGTTTGATATTAGGAAACTTTTTCTAACAATTTTAGCTATCAAAAGTGTTATGAGATGCATCTGGAAGTGGTAGATTTTTCGTAATGAAAATTTTCATATAGCAGGTGACCACTTTTTAAAACTGATATAGAAGAGGTTTTGATCAAGTTTTGGTTGAGTGAGTTGAATTCTGAAATCCCATTCAACCCTCGTATTCTGTTATAATGTGACTTCAAATATTGTTTTACCCACAGCCTCTGCTGAAATGAAATATATTCTTTATTTAATACCTAATTTGATAGAAAAAATATGGAAGCTAATGCAGTATTTGTGGAAATGTGAACTGGTTCATCTATTCTGGAGAAAAAAAATAGGAATCATGCCCAAAGGGCTATAAAACTCCATATACTCTTTGATCCAGCAACATCACAATTAGGTCTGTATCCCAAAGCATCAAAGGAAAAGGGGCTATATGTATATTCAGATAAAGATGCAATAATAATTACCTTTAATAAAGGGCCATGGAAAAATAATTTGGAAACTAATTTAATTCTAAAGAATTAGTGGGTCAAAGAACAAATCATAGAAACAAATAATTTAATTGAAGAGGACAATGAGACAACATTGGATGCATCCAAATCTATGTTTTGGGAAAATCTTATATCTCTAAATACTAAATATTTAAAAATTCTTATAGTAGCTCTTTTTGTGGTGGTAAATAATTGGAAACTTAGGGGATGCCTATAAATTGGGGAATCCTGAACAAGTATATGATTGTGATGGAATAGTATTGGGCTATAAGAAACAATGAAATAGATGATTTCAGAGAAAAATAAAACCCAAAAACAACAATAAAAAACATGGAAAGACTTAAATGAGTCAATGCAAAGTGAAGTAAACAGGAAAAAAAATGAAGTAAGCAGAATCGGGAGAATTTTGTACCTAGTTACAGCAATATTGTGATGATGATTAACTGTGAAAGACCCAGCTACTCTTATCAATACAACAATACATGACACATCCAAAGGATTCATAGTAGAAAATGCTATCTGTGGAAAGAGAACTAGTGAACTGTCAGTGCATATTGAAGCATTATTTCTTTCATTTTATTTTTTTTTCTTTTTTTGATGCTATGAGTGGTTTTTCAGGTCTTCGTTTTTTGTCACTAGATTGGTGATGATCTATCAATTAATTAATGAGATTTATTAAGGGTCTATTATTTGCCAGGCATTATGCTAAGTGCTGAAGAAACAAATACCAAATAAAAAAAGAATTACAATCTTTTCCCTTAAAGAGATTAAAATATATCATTGGAAAAACAACTGACATGGAAAATACATCAAGAGGAGATAATTTAAGAATTATTGGATTACCTGCCATGATCAAAGATAGCCTAGATATCATATTTCAATAAATCAAACTAGGCAAACCAACCTGTTAACCTAGAACCCGACGATAAAATAGAAATTAAAAAAAATCCACCAATCACCTCCTGAAGGAGATCCCAAAATGAAAACTCACAGGAATATTATAGCCAACTTCAAGATCTCCCAGGTCAAGGAGAAAATATTGCAGGCAATCAGAAAGAAGCAATTCAAATATCATGGATCCACAATCAGGATAACACAAAATTTGACAGCTATATTAAAGGAGAGGAGGGCTTGTATTATGATATTCCAGAGGGCAAAGGAGTTAGGAATGCAACAAAAATACCCTACCCAGCAAAAATGAATATAATCCTTTGGGAGGGGGAGAATGAATATTTAATGAAATAGAAGACTTTCAAAAATTCCTTATGAAAAGAGCAGAGGTAGTTGACCAGCAACTCTTGAACCTTACCCTCCTTAGAATTGACTCAAAGAGGAAAAAACATACTCATTTCATATAGAAACCTATTTTACCCTACAAAGAAGCAGGAGGGGAAGAGAATAAAAGGAAGGGGACTGATAGAAGGGAGGGCAGATTAAAGGAGGTGGTGGTCAAATGTAAAACTGACTTTAGAGGAGAGATGGGATAAAAGAAAAAAGAAAACAGGATAAACTGGATGGAAATAATATGGAAAGAAATACACAATAATCATACCTGTGAATATAAATGGGATGAACTTACCCATAAAATGGAAGCAGAGATCAGAATGCATTAAAAACCAGCATCCAACAATATGTTGTTTACAAAACACACACACACACACACACACACACGAAACAAAGACATACACACAAAGTAAAAACAAGAGGCTAAAGCAAAATATATTATACTTCAGCTCAAGTTATAAAAGCAAGAGCAGCAATCATGATCTTAGAGAAGGAAAAAGTCAAAATAGATTTAATCAAAAGAAATAAGCAGGAAACTACATGACAATATAAAGGTACCATAGACAATGAAGTGATATCAGTAATAAACATATGCACCAAATAGCATAGCTTCTAAATTCTTAAAGAGAAAATTAAATGATTTACAGGAGAAAATCGACAGCAAAACTATACTGAGGGGGACCTCAACTTTCCCCTCTCAGAACTAAATAAATCTATCCAAAAAGTAAACAAGAAAGAATTTAAGTAGATGAATAGAATTTTAGAAAAGTAGATACAACTCTGGAAAAGATTGAATGGGAATACAAAGAAGCATACCTTTTTTTCTCAGCTGTCCATGGGACCTTCACAAAAATGGACACTGTACTAGGGCATAAAAACATCACAACTAAATGCAGAAAAGAAGAAATATTAAATGCATCATTTTCAGAAATACTCAATAATAATTACATTTTATAAAGGATTGTGGAAAAATTAATTGGAAACTAATTCTAAAGAATTAGTGGGTCAAAGAACAAATCATAGAAATAAATGATTTAATTAAAGAGGACAACAATGAACCAACATATCAAAATTTGTAAGGTGCATCCAAATCTATATTTTGGGAAAATTTTGTATCTCTAAATGCTTACCTTAATAACACAGAAAAGAACAGATCAATGAATCAATGAATTGGGCAACTAAAAAAAACTACAAAAAGAAGAAAATCAAAATCCCCTATTAAGTACCAAATAGGAAATTATGCAAATCAACAGAGAGATATATAACATTGAAAGTTAAAAAATTGAACTAAAAATTAAACTAGGAGATAATTATATGAAAGACAAAACAACAAACCATGTATACCATTAGTTAATTTGATTTAAAAAAATAGGAAAGAAAACCAAAATTAAAAGGATGAATTTGCCACCAATAAAGAAGTAATTAAAGCAATTATTAGAAGCTATTTTGATCAATTATATGCCAAGAAATCTAACAATCTAATTGAAATGGATGAATATTTACAAAAATATAAACCTCTTAGATTAACAGAAGCAGAAATAGTGTACTGAAATAACTTTATCATAGAAAAAAGGCATTGAATAAGCCAGAAATGAACTTCCTAAGAAAAAATCCCCAGGAACGGCAGGATTCACAATTCAATTCTACCAAACATTTGAAGAACAGCTAGTCCCAATGCTAAATATGCTCTTTAGAAAAATAGGTAAAATAAGACTCCTGTCAAATTTCTTTTATAAAACAAATACAGTGCTAATACCTAAACCAGGAAGAGTGAAACAGAAAAAGAAAACTATAGACCAAATTCCCTAATGAAAAATGATGCAAAATTTTAAGTAAAACACTAACATGGAGATTATCAAAGATTGTACACTATGACTATGTGGGATTTATAGCAGAAATGCAGGACTGGTTCAATATTATGAAAATTATCAGCATAATTGGTGATTTTAATAACAAAAACAGCAATTATATTTTTTCAATACATAAAATGTTTTTGAAAAAATATAGCACCCATTCCTGTTAAAAACACTTGAAAGCATAAAAAATAAATGGAGTTTTATTTAAAATGATAAATATTATCTATCTAAAAACGAACACCAAGCACTATCTGTAATGGGGACAAACTAGCAATCTTCCCAAAAGAATCAGAGGGGAGCTAAGGATACCTTAACATCACTATTACTCAATATTGTATCAGTACTGCTAGTCATAGCAATAACAAAAGAAATAAACTTACAAAAGAATAGAATAGGCAATGAGAAAACAAAACTCTTTGCAGATGATATGATGAAAATCATATCATCTTAAAGAATCCTAGAGACTCAACTGAAAATGAATTGAAGAAATTAACAAATTTAGAAAAGTTGCAAGGTATAAAACAAACCAACACAAATCATCAGCAATTCTATATATTACTAACTGGCAGCAAGAGGGGGGAACATTTGATTTAAAATATTTGCAGACCATTTTAAATACTTGGGAACCTACCTGCCAAGACAAGCCCAGGAATTATTTGAACACAATTACAAAACACTTTCCACACAAATAAAGTCATATCTAAACAACTGGGCAAATATTAATTACTCATAGGTAGGACAAGTCAATGTAATGAAAATGACAATTCTACCTAATTAATTTACTTTTTCAGTGCTATGCCAATCAAAATGCCAAAAAATTATTTTATGGAGCTAGCAAAAACAATAACAAAAATTATCTGGAAGAACAAATGATCAAGAATATCAAGGGAAGCAATGAAAAAAACTGTGAAGGATGGTTGCCTAGCATAAACAGATTTCAAAGTGTATTAAAAGGTGGCAATAATGATAGCAATCTAGTACTGACTAAGAAATACAGTGCTGGATCACTGAACTATATTAATCACATGAAATACAAATGATTAGGTGGCAAAAGGGGTAGAATATTGGGCCTGGAGTCATGAATGCTCATCTTCCTGTAGTTCAAATCTGGTTTCAGAAACTTACTAGCTCTGTGATCCTGGATAAGTCATTTAACCCTCATTTTATAGATGAGGTTGAAAAGGAAATGCCATAATTTTTCAGCTTCTTTGCCAAGAATACCCAAAATGGGATTATGAAGAGTTGAACATGACTGAAACAACTGAATATCTGCACAATACATCATAGCAAATGACTATGGTGATCTAGTGTTTGTTAAATGTAAAGATCCAAGTTTCTGGGACAAGAATTCACTATTTGACCAAAATTGCTGGGAAATTGGAAAGCGGTTTAGCAGAAACTAGGTATAGAGCAACAGCTTATATACCAAAGTAAAGTTAGACATTGTAGAAATTGTATATATTGTAGACAAAATGGGTAATATCATAAGCAAATTAAAGAACATACAATATTTTGTGAGTCAGATCTATAGACAGAGGAAGAATTTATGACTAAAAAAGAGATAGAGAAGACAACAAGCAGTAAAATGATAATTGTGATTATATCAAATTTTAAAAGTTTCACACACACATATTAGGAGGAAAGCAGGAAATTGGAGGAAAATTTAATAGCTAATTTTTCCAATAAATGTGTAATTTCTCAAATATATAAAGAACTGGGTCAAATTTATAAAAATGTGAATTATTCTATAACTGATAAGTGGCCAAAGGACAAGAACAGGTAGTTTTCAAAAGAAATCAAAACTATCTATACTCATATGAAAAAATGCTTTAAATCACTATTGATTAGAAAATGTAAATTAATATAACTTTGAACTTATAACTTTGAGGTACCACCTCACATCTATCATATTAGGTAATATGACAGAAAAGGAAAATGACAATTATTGGAGGAGGTGTGGGAAAAACTGGGATTCTAATGCACTATTGGTAGAGTTGTGAACTATTCTGGAAGGTAATTTGGAACTGTTCCCAAAGGTCTATGAAACTGTGCATACCCTTTAACTTAGTAATATCACTGCTAAGTCTGTTTCACAAAAAGATCAAAGAGAAAGGAAAAGGAACTATGTGTGTAAAAATATTTATAGCTTTTCTTTTGTGTGTATGTGTGTGTGGAGTCAAAGAATTGGAAATTGAGGGGATCCTGATCAATTGGGGAATGGCAAAAAAAGTTGTGATATATAATTGTGCTACGAGAAATAATGAACAGGATGCAACCTCGGAAAGACTTACATGAACTGATGCAAAGTGAAGTGGGAGAAATCAGGAGAACGTTGCAGAAATTAATAGCAATATTGTACCATGATCAATTATGAATGACTTAGCTATTATTAGCAGTATAATGGTACAAAGATCCAGGACTTATGATGAAAAATGCTATTCACCTCCAGAGAAAAAACTGATGGAGCCTGAATACAGATAAAATCACAATTAAAAGAAAAAAACCCAAAACTTTACTTTTTTCCCCTTTTTTTTGCAACATGGCTATGGAAACATGTTTTGCATGACTATATATTTTTAATCTAAAAAAATGCTTCCCTTTTCTAATATGGGTGAGGAGAGGTATGGAGGTAGAGGATTTGAAACTCAAAATTTAAAAAATAATATTAAAAATACTTTTACCTATACTTTAGAAAAATAAAATTTAAATTTAAAACAAACAATTTTTGACCAATGATCCTAAGAAAAGGAGCTCACAATCTAACAGATAAAGCAGCATACAAAAATAATCTGAAAAGTTGAAGTTTGAGAGGAGTGGTGGAAAAGTCTGAGAAGTTCCAAAGTAGTACAACCTGATGAACTGAACTGAGCTGAACTGAGCACCCTACTTAAATGGAGGCTTTAGAGTTTGTGGCTCTTTCCTCTGATCAAAGGGGTAGAGAGTATAGTGATGAGGCAAGATACCAAGAATGATGAGATCTGGCAAGATAATAAGGTTGTCCAAATAATGAGCTTTCTGGGGCATGGTGGAAAAGTCAGAGAAGTCCAAAAGTAGGGAAGCCATGCAAGAAGTGATTGGTTGTTGACCAATTAAAGAAAGATTTATTTCATATTTGGTCCTGATCCATAAGCAAAATGAAGAAATGTACTTCTTGAATTATCATAATAAAAATAATAATTTTTACCTATCAAAAATCATATCTTTATCCAAGTAATCTAAGACTAGCCCCTACAAGAGGTCTTGTGTTCTAGTTGTAATACCAGAAAAGCAAAGGATATTATTATTAAATACCTACTATGTACCATGTATATTATCTCATTATGTTCTAACAACACTTTGAGGTATATACTATTATTATTCCAGCTTCACAATCAAGGAAACTGAGGCACATAGAGATGAAATGACTTGCCCAAGATCACGTAGCCTGTATTTAGGTAGAGAGGTTTAGGGTATGGACAGACTGTCATCCAAGGACAGACCTACCTAAATATGAAATAAACTCATAACCAGATGGTTTTTCAGAAACTTATAGTTGTTTATATTTATATTTGTTAGAAATATTTATATTTGTTAGAAAATTAAGAAAACCCACTTTCTAAGGCTTTGGCAGGTTTTAATCTCTGGGGAATTCAAGTATTCATACCAAAACAAATAGATACTTGAAATATTGGAATAAAATATAATGATAATGTTATCAGCAGCTCTTTATATTGCTATATATTTAGTCAAATTCATTGAGTAAGGGGTACCCATAATGATTGCATCTGAGTCATAAATACTTGGTAGGAAGAGTATAGATCAAAATAAGGCACACATACATCATCATCATCTCAGGGACTTTTAATGTAGATTAGAATGAAAGGAAGTTCATGACTAGCAGATAAAACTGCATGAACAAAGTCCAGTTAATAGCAAAAGGGAGAATGAAATAGATAGTTCAGCAGAGATTTATCAATTTAAGATATCTTTAGCATTGCTTTTTTTTATTAGTGAATCTTCATATTGAATCTGATGAGGAAGGAGGAAACTTACAAGATGAGCAGTAAAATCTATTCCTGCCATGCAGGTGCTTTTAAAGAATTTGTAAAGACAGGAGTGAGAAAGGAGGCTTAAAGGAGCTTAAAGAAAATCTAGGAAGGATTCTATTCTGTATAATAATGTGAGTGACTTGATCCCAATAATACTTCCATATTGATCATTCTGATATTACTATTTTTATGTTGAAATTAAAATGAACAAACTTGTGTCCAAGGAGAGTATAAAAGACTATGATTATCCTTCTTTACAGAGGAGGAGGACTCTGGGTATAGAACACCACATGTAATTCCTTATGTTAGTTTTCTTAAGTGCTGTTTTTTCTTTCTGCTGTAAAAGATGGTTCTCTGGGAGGGAGGTGCCATGATGCACTGGAAGTAGGTGGTATGAAAATTTTTTAAAAAATCAATGAAATTTATTTAATAAAAACAAAAATGTTTGATTTTATTTTAATTGAACTGAACTGGCTAGAATTAAAGAGAATCACATCTATTCTGAGGGAAGGTAAGATTCAATAGTTATCCACTAACTTTGATGTTTTTTATTAATTCTTTCATCAAACATTTATTAAGCATCTACCAAGTAGAAGATACTGTGCTAGGATCTGGAATAAAATAACAAAAATTAAACTGTCTTTGCCTTTAAAAACCTCACATCCATCTTAAGTGTGGGGGGAGTTCTGAATGTAAACAAAATATAAAAAAATAATTACTTAAATTAATTGTAGACTGAAGGAAGAGTACCAGTACCTAGAAGGGAGCTATGAAAGGCCTTCCTTATGAAATGATACTTTAACCAAGTATTGAAGGATAGTAGCTATTGAAAAAGGAAGATATGAGGAGGGGAAGCTTTTTCAGGAGTGGGGGAATAGCCTGTCCAAAGATACAGAGGTGTTAGCTAAGAGTATTATACCTAGGGAATGGTAAAACTCTTACACTGCAATGTAGATTGTATAAGAGTGAAATCATATTAAATTAGTCTAGAAGGATAGAATGGAACCAGATTATGGAGTGTTTTAAATGCCAAACGGTAAAGTTTGTATATTATAATAGAGTTAGTTAGGAGCTATTGAAGGTTCCTAAGGAAGGGAATGGCACTGACTCTTTTATGATTTTTTTGATTTAGGAATTTTTTTTGACTCTTGTATGGACAATGAATTGAGAAAGAGAAAAGGGTGGAGGATGAGGAGGCTCCCGCAAAAGTTCAAATTTAGATGGGGAGAGCCCAAACTAATGTGGTAGCTATGTCAGAGGAGAAAAAGGTTGTAAAACCACACATGAGCAGCTTTCCAGAGGACTGCTGCTGTGAATAGCTTTCAAGGTTCTGATATAGTGAGCTCTCTATTTATTCAATAACAAATTAAGGCAAAACATTCACAGAAATCAAAGTACAGCATTCAGAATGTTACAACTTATTACAGAAAATCAAAATATAGCATTCACCATGCCACAACTCAACAACTTTTCACTAAAATGGCCACATAGTTTTCACCAAAGTGGTCACATAGTTTTAAATAAAGTGCATTCATTTAGCCAATCACAAAATCTTTAATTCATTCACAAAGTACAAAAGTCAAAGTTCTCCACCCCTAGGTCACAGTAAATCATAATCTTCTTGGTCAGTACACTGTATCCAAGTAAAGTCTTCCTTCAGCTTGACTTGAGGATGGTTTTCAGCTTCCATGGTTCCTCTTCCATGTCCCAGAACCAACTGTCACTTGGGTTCAAAGGCAGGCAGTTCCCAGTTCCTTGTTCAGTTCTTTGTCCAGTTCCCATTCCTTATTGAAATTCCCAGTGTCTAGTCTACCTCAAGTCCTTCACAGTTCCTGTTTCAGGGAAGACAAAGCTTGACAGAGCCATGATAATATTCATGCACGTTGCCAGCACCATCATCGATTCACTATCTGCCTGTGAAATAAACTCAGACCCACCGACAAGGTCTAAGAACTCAACACAAATTATCAACATAGAAATACAGACCCACAAACAAGGTCCAAGAGGTCAGCACAAATCATCAGTAAAGCCCAGGACCTCCAAAACCCTCTTCCAGGACTTATGTAAAAAGTATCACAAACATCAACAGAGACAGAGCAGACAGAGTGCTGGGATACCACAAGTTTTCTCCTTCTTGACTCTGCCACCACAAGAGTCCTCTTTTCAGTTCTGCTGTCTCAAGCCCTAGACTTCTCCTTATATATGGTCATTAGCTCCTCCCATTCCTGTGGCAGGAGTTCATGAGTTCTAGGGTTCAAAAGTTGTGGGGTTTACATGTTCTGTTTAGTAATAGATTTGATACAAGGCTCAAAAGAAAACTGAATTGAAACAAGGTATTCAGTAGCTGAAATAAGGTGTGCCACTACAAAGGTACAAATGTGAGATACTGTAAAAAAAAAAAAAAAAGGAGAATCAATGAGACTTTTCTGGTCGGGACCTGGGTTATGGAAAAGATGATATGGATTTTAATAGAAAGAACACAACCCCTCAGTGATTTGGAAGAAAACTCTTCTTCCTTCTCTCCTCACCTCTTCGTTGCGCCCTTCCTTTAGCCTCTGATCACTAAGACCCAGTGTTACTTTGGATTTAAACTCAGAAGAGTGGCTGGGATGTATCTCTAATATATTCTAAAGTTGGCCAAAAATCTTGAATATTTTTTTTAAGAGGGAGATATGAGTATCAAGGAAAGACCAAATAAACTATTCTTAATGCCAATTCTAGTAATGTCTTCTGGTTGCTTTGATCATTACATTGAGAGGCTACTCAAAACTCTGATTCTTATCTCCAGAATGGGGTGATTTCTTCATCCTGAGATACAATGAGCTGCCTTTGAGTTAAAAAAAAAACGAACAAAGAGAATGACATATTTTACCTCTGAGTTAAAAAACAGAACAAACAAAATAAAACATAATTATGTTTTAGCCCTTTGGACTAAAGGTGTCCCTTTGGAGTCCTTTGGACTCCTCTCATATTTCTACCTGCTTGGGAGACATAGTCACTCCCCTTACCTCTTTAACTGTGTATTCTTTTTTTTATTCCTAACTTGCTTTTATTTTTTTGGTTGGGAAGATAATAAGTTCCATGTGGAGCACATTGAGTTAGAGGTTGCTATGGAAGGTCCATATAAAAATGTCCAGTAGGAAGTTGATGATGTGGGAACTATGGCTCAGGAGAGAGATAACCGCTAAATGGGACTTGGAGTTCTTCATTTATGCAAATGCCTCATACCAGTACATCAAAAGACATGCAGTTTTGGTGATCAGAGCATTCCTTCATTTGCCTGGGTTTACAACTCTTCGCACTTTAGTAGATTTGGCTTCATGATTTTTCTATGGCCAAAAATATCTGTCAGTTGTTGTCCATTCAGATGATGAGAAGCCGCTGAATCTATCAAAGCTCATGCTCTGACAATTAACCTAGAGTCTCTTTAGATTCATTGTCAAAGAACATTTGGCCTTGTGACAGTTCACAATCTGATAGCATAGGCCTTAATATCTCAATGTCTCCTTCACACTACTGGGCTTTACTGAAGTTATACTTTCATGGAAGTTTCACAAAGACTTTTTTTGAGTTTCTCTTGAGTGTAGGAGTCAGCTGTCACTTGAAATGCCTGTCAATCAAAAGGCATTTTATGATTTTTAATTATGTCTATGTTTTTCCAAAAGAAAAAAGCACTTTTCTTTCATGAAATCAGAATCAGTCAAACACACTCTGAAATGGGCTCTGAAACTCAGTGAAGAGTTTTCCAGACTTACTTGAGAGAGTTTTGATGATCATGCCACCCTCATTAAGAATTATAATGGGCTAGAAATAACTGCTATAAACACTTTTTCCCCCATTTTCATTCTTTCTTTCCTAAAAGGGCTTTGATTATTTTTTCTTCTGATGTCTGTGTGTGTTGGTTCCACTATTCAAATGTCTTTTCTCTGAATAATTTAGGAATCTTCCTATTAAAGTCTCAATCTAGGGAAAGTGTAATTATTGTTAATCAGCTAGACTAAGACTGAAGGATTAAAGAAGTATGTCATCTGTCATGGTCTGCCACATTATATAATGATACAAGTTTTGGAAAGTATAGTTTTGGTTCTGCATGTTTCTGCATCAAAGTTATGTCTTGATATGTCCCCAGAAGCATGCCTTTTGATTCATCTCTGTATCTCTTTTTTTTTCCTCACTAGCATTTTTAGAAGTAATGAACTTGGATTTAGGAAAGACCTAGTATCAGATATAATCCCTGACAATGAATAGCTTTATGACCCTCAACAAATCACTGAACAGTTGGAAGACTGAGATGTGGCTTTCTATAAAATAATAATAATAGCAATATACTATCTCACAGTTTTTACAAGGAAAGGACTTCAAAAACTCAAAATCCTTTAAAATACAAACTAAAATAATTAGTATTAGGTTACAAGTGCCTTTCCTTAACACACAACTTCCAAATTCACAGAAATTGTATCTAATTGGGAGTTATAGTCCCCTTCCGGGACTATAGGATAATATTGAAGACTGATACCGTGAAATTTTCATATGAGTAACCTCTAACTACTGTGGTAGGATCAATAGTAACATTGCCAGGGGCATGTTATCTAAGGACATTTTTTTTAATTACATGGGAAAAGGGTAGAGTAGAGAAGGCATTCCAGTTGAATATTCCCAGAGTTATTTTCCAAACAAATTAAAAATAATATATCAAATAGAATTTTGGAGTGGCATAAACAACAAAGGGTCATGTGAGACTTTTTTTCCCTAGGTCAAGACAACTTAGGAGGTTAAATGGAGAGTCCTAAGACACTGAGGTGGGGCCTATCCTGAAATACCAGTTGGGCATTATAAACTACAGTGGGGAGAATATCAGTAACACCAACACTGCCTTGAGCTCTCACCAGTAAGAGTAACAGTAGGGGGATTGGACAACTTGTCTGAGAGAAATTACAAGAAACCGCTGGACAGGTACTGGGAACAAGACATGATTCTATCACCTGTTGCCCTGTTCCAGGTAACAGTTCCAAAGAGGAGAAAAGTTCTTGTGGTCATAAGAGAACAGGGACCCTGGTCTCAGTTCTAAGATACACAGAGAGAGATCCTAGTACCTGAATAAGGATCAAAAAATAGATCAGGAGAGTAGTGACCACACTTCATCCTAGATCATATCACCTTGGAAACACTGACAATTTATAGATCCCTGAATTGACTCGGAATAAAGGACCCAAAAGCTTGAAACTTTGGATAATGATACTCCCCAGGGCTAGCTAGGTGGCAGAATGAATAGAGCACTGGCCCTGGAATCAGGAGGACATGAGTTCAAATCTGATCTCAGCTACTTAACACTTACTAGCTATGTGACCTTGGACAAGTCACTTAACCCCAATCGCCTTGCCTTCCCCCTCGGAAAAAAAAATGATACTCCCCCTGCCTCCAGGTGATCAGAAGCCAACTGTAACAGAAAGTTCAAAATAAAAGAAAATAGGTTGGAAAATGTACTGTTATTATTTTTTTGTTCTCATTCAGTCATTTCCAACTTTTTGTGACTTCATGGATCATAGCAACATCAGGTCTTTCTATCCTCCATTATTTCTGGAAGGTTCTTCAAGTTCATGTTCCTTGTTTCCATGATACTATCTATCCATCTCATCCTCTGCCACCCCCTTTTTCTTTTTCTTTCAACCTTTCCTAAAATCCTAGTTGTTTTTTTTTTCCCTCAGTGAATTCCATTTTCCCATTATGTGTCCAAAGTAATTATGCTTTAGCTTTCAGCTTCAGTATTTGACCTTCCAGTGAATAGTCTGAATTAATTTATTTAAGTATTGATTGTTTATTTAAATATAGATCTCCTTGCTGTCTAGGGGACTCTCAAAAGTTTTCTCTAGCATCACAATACAAAAGTATTGATTCTTTGGTGCTCAGCTTTTTTTTTAAATCCAGCTCTCATGGCCCTACATTGCTATTGGAAAAACCATAACTTTGAATATATGGACTTTGTCAGCAAGGTGATGTCTCTGCTTTTTAGTATGCTTCAAATCACCAACAATTAGAGATATACAAATTAAAACAACTTTTATTTACCTCCTCATACCTATAAGATTAACTAACATGACAAAAAAACCCCAAAATGGCAAATGCTGGAGGGGATGTGGAAAAATAGTACACTAAAGCACTCTTGGTATAGTTATAAACTGGTCCAACTATTAAAGAGAAAAATTTTAAACTATGCCTAAAGGACTATAAAATTGTGCATATCAGTTGATCAAGCAAAACCATTAGTATGTCTGTTTCCCAAAGTAATAAAAGAAAAAAAGGAAAAGAGCTATGTGTATAAAATGTTTATGGCAACTCTTTTTATTAATTGCAAAAAATTGGAAATTAAGGGGATATCCATCCATTGGGGCATAGCTGGACAAGTTGTGGCATGTGATTGTAATGAAATACTATTGTGCTGTAAGAAATGAAGAGGGGGATGGGTTCAGAAAAACTTTGGAAGACCTATATGAACTGATCAAAAGCTTGGTGTTTTTGTGCTTTGGAGCTATTTTAAACCCATCAAGGTAAATGTCTGCTATTTTAGGCAGTCTTCCTACTCTTGGGATGTATAAGAATCATAACAGTATTCACATAATTTCAACAACATGGGGAACATCATATACAGTAATACTAATATTGTAATGGAGATGAACTGAAAGACTGATCATTACATTGATCCATGACACATCCAAAGAACTCAAGATGAAAAATGCTATATACTTCTAGAAAGAGAATCAATGAACTCTGAATGTAGATTGAAGCATTTTTAAAATTTTCTTTTTCTTTCTTGATGTTTTTGCAACATGGCTAATATGAAAATATGTTTTTCATGACTTCATACATATGATAGGTATTATATGGCTTGCCTACCTAATGAGTGGTGGAGGGCCTAGAGGAAAAGATAGATTTTGGAACTCAAAAATAAAAAAAAAATGAATGTTAAAAAATAAAATATATACACATATCTATATATTTGAAATTTAATCTAAATTCTAAATATCTGAAATTTCAGAAGTCTCTCTATAGGACTCTAGACCTTGCAGCAACTCTACCTCATCAGTATCAGTCACTGTACTGAAATTCTCTGTTTCCTGTTTAATTCCCTTGCACAAATTCAGTATATGGTTGCAATATTTTTAATAAGACTCTGCACTGTCTATAGAATAAGGACTCAGATTCCACTCTCCACAGATGCTCATTTAATACTGTCTTCCTTCTAACTCACCTCTGCCAGTACCAGCTTGGAGGAAGCTAATATGTTCTGTGTTAGGTTCTCTCTTAATCGAAGAGGGAAAAAGAAAATCAGAAGAAAAAAGAAAAGAGAGTCAATAATTCCAAATGAACTAGAAATCAATTTTACAGGTCATGCTTCAGTGTTTTATAGTATTTCCACAGCATATACCTCGAAAATAAAACAAAATTTTAACTGACAGTAGCATCTTGTTGCATCTTAAAGGAAGATGGCCATACTTATTTGGCTATTTGTTACTTTGAGAAAGTTAAAAAAAAGCATAAGAGAAGCATCAAATTGCTGTTAAGAAACTAATCCACCATGACATGATTTTTTTTGTTGTTGTTTCTTTTTGAAACAGGGATTCTGATATAGCCAACGGACCTTTAATATCCAAATCAAGTTTTGGCTGTTGATTAGTAACTAAATTTTATCTAATGGACTCAGACAACTCACATCTGAAATATTATACATAAGTCCTTCCCCTACATTCATAAAGTTGTTGGGGATAAATGGTAAGGTAGAAAAAAAAAAGAAACAGATACATTTTTATTTGACTCTTAAGCCAAGGTTATCAGACATTTGGACTCTGGTTTAATTATAGAGTGACTCATTATAACTTCAGAAGAAAATCTCTAGTTGCATATGGTTTTAGAAATTTACATTCATTGCATTTTGATCCTTCATATTTCAGGAAAAAGCTTGGTGTTTTTGTGCTTTGGAGCTATTTTAAACCGATCAAGGTAAAATGTCTTTGCTATTTTAGGCAGGCTTCCTACTCTTGGGATGTATAAGAATCATAACAATATTCACATAATTTCAACAACATGGAAAAGAGACCTTTCCATACACTTTATTTTTCCCCCTTTCTCAAATGCTTGAGAAGCTGATACTGCCTGAGTAGTCTTGAGTTTAAAGACACTTGTTCTTCCTGAAGTATTTTAGTCCATCTCCAGAGAGTTCTTCTGTAGTCGACTTATCGGATGCTAGACAATTTACATGCTATAAAAATAAGTGAAAGTAATGTGATGTGCCAGATTTCTAGTGGAGTATGAGTAATCATCCTGTTGGCATGGCACAAAGATTCATAGAAAAGCACTCAGTGGAGATATTTGCTGAAAAATAAGAATAATAAAATCTTTTTTATTTATAAAAAAAATGTAGTGGTTATACTATCTAAATGAAAAATGTGAACTGTGTACTAAATTTTAGTTAGTATTGATCTATGTGTGGTATGTATGTATGTCCCTGCCATATTCAACTGATCAATAAACAAATATTCATTGGAGCATACTAGGTATGAGGCATGGTGTTAGGTGCTCTATGGAATACAATAAAACAAGAAATACCATTTCTTTCTTTAAGGAGCTTGATATCCAATAGGGGATGTATGTCATGTACATATGTGAATATGACTAAATAACACATGTGTCATGGTAAATGGCCAATCTCTTTATCAGATCTGTGATAGCACTGATTGCTTTTATGTATGTATAATTACATAGTTGGTCCTTTCCAAGTCTCAAATTTTGTGATTCTGAAATAATATCATGGTGGTAAGGAAGATTTCAGAATTTAGAGGAAAAGAGAGATTCTCTCAGGCTGACATGACCACAGAGGACTTCAGAATACATTGGAGTTGGGAACTGAAGGATGATAGGATTTAGAAAGGAAACATCATTGGGGAAAGAATAAGGAAAAAGGAGGGAAGCAGCATTTATATAGTGTCTCCTACATGCACTAGGTATATGCTAGGTATTCTTTTTACAAATATTTCATTTGATCCTCACAACAACCACACAAGGTAGATATTATTATCCCCATTTTACAGTTGAGGACATTGAGGCAGGCAGAGGATGTGACTTGTCCAGGGTCACTCAGCTAGTAAGTGTCTGAGGCCAGATTTAAATTCAAGTCTTCTTGACTCCAGACTCAGGGCTTTATTCAGCATACTACTGAAGCCACAGGCATGGAGCACATCAACTGCACCCATGCTATATATACTGCTCTATCAAACAGAAAAACAAAGTATTTGGAAGGGTCTTTTCTGTGGTATTTCAACATGTAAACACTGATGTGAAAAGTAGGCATCCCAGGATCAAGAAACCTATTGAAAATAGTAAATCAAGATCCATTATGTTTATTAATCAAAATTGTCTGAGCTTCCTATTCTACATCAAGCCTCAAGCATGGGTGATATGTTAATATGTTATAGGAAATATATGCTGATATATTATAGGAAAGAAGTTTTGTATTTCTAGAAGTCTTGAAGTGGGAAAGCAGATTCATTTATCTGTTATACTGTAAAATGCTGTTTGACCCCAACTCTCTCTAAGTCAATCACACTGTTTTATTTAGTATCTAAAAGGAAAATGTGAAAGTCATTCTCAGTTCTTTGTGAGACTTTCTATACATATGGTATATGTGTCTCCACACTATTCCAGGAGGGGCCTGTGCCTTTATTGAAACTCAGGAATATTAAGTCAGTGTTAGTTGGGTGAGCATTTGAGAAAGGAGAAAAACAAAGTATATGGAAGGGTCTTTTATGTGATGTTTCAGCATGTAAACACTGATGTGAGAAGTGGGCATCCCCGGATCAAGAAACCTGTTGAAAATAGTAAACCAAGATCCATTATGTTTATTAAATTAAAATTGTCCAAGCTACCTATTGTTTGTCAAAATAGATCTGGAACTAATGCCAAAGCTAAAATAGGATGGAAATATTTTCTGGCAACTGCCAATCAGATGACTTTTGTTTGGGAAATCTTTCATGACAGAAAAGAAAAATGAAATATAGAAAAAAATGGAACTGGTTTGCATCATGAAGCAATGTAACCAATTGCTATTTTTTGATACTTTTTGTTCTTTCCTTCTTCACCCTCAGTCTAATTGGCTGCCACGTTGTGTCATTTCTAGCTTCACAATATTGCCAGCATGCTCCCCTTGGTTTACATTTGCACTGCACTCAACCTGCTTTAGACCAGAGTCTCTTACCGGTAGTAATCTTTCTTACCTACATAGACCAGCGCTTATTAAATATATACCATGTGCCAGACACTGTTTGTTGTGAAGGACAAAAAAAGCTAAAGTGAAGCTGTCTCTGTCCTTAAGCAGTTAATTCCCTAATGGGAGAGAAAGCATGCATTCCAGGGTAGGACTCTGTCCTACTTTTCCAACATTATTTCATTCTAGGTTCTTTCCTTCATTCCATATTCTAGCCTTCCTTGAATACAGGCTGCTCTCCAATCTTATCCTACACTCTTCTATAGTTGTGTATTTACAATACCTCCTCATATGTCTTTTTAAAATTCCTTTTATTTCTATAGTTTAAGGCCACACTTAGTGGGCACATCCTCTGGGAAGCCTTGTCTGATAGTGAGAGTGAAAAATATCTTTCCCTCTTCAAAATATGTTAGGGTGCTTTGATTTTTAGTTTTAGCAATTCTATCTTGCACTATAATCACTTGTATAGAGTTCTCATTCTCTTCTCTCTCCACCTTCCCCCCCCGACCCCCCCGCCAACTAGATTTTCAATTTGGCAAGAATGGTTCTTTTCTTTGCCATTGTTGTATCCTCTGAAATACAGCAGTTCCCTGGAACAGCAAAGGTGATTCGTAAATGACTGTTATTTTCTATAGCGTTGAGTGGGATAGGATTAGATTGAACTGGATTGAACATTTTCTCTTTAAGGAAAAATGGGGTTTCTGAGGCTGAGGCTAGAGGTTCTGATTTTATCATGTATTGGGTTTTGGACATTTTGTTATTGATGTTTGTTAGATTTAATTTTGTTACCTCACTTTATAAATGTATGACACTTTTCCTTTGTCTTATCAAGAAACTATAAGATTTTTGTTTTGATTTAATGTCCTTCACTGATTCGTCCCACTTTAACTCTTACTTTCCTCAGTCTTCCA
Organism: Petaurus breviceps papuanus; assembly: GCF_028583685.1. NCBI lineage: Eukaryota > Metazoa > Chordata > Mammalia > Diprotodontia > Petauridae > Petaurus > Petaurus breviceps. The sequence continues at coordinate 5,149,447 of NW_027187323.1, forward strand.
ACTTCTTTCTTCAGCTTCCAACTGATTTAAGGCCAGGTCCTAGCCTTTGTGAAACATGGCACTACCAACAAGAACTCACATATGTGTAGTATTTTAAGATTTACAAAATACTTTCACCAAAACAGTTGGCTATTTTCAGCAGCTCCAGCCTCCCTCTGTTCTCTGTACCTTTGCTCCCACCTTGGCATTTTCTCCCCCCTCCTCCAAGGATCACTTCCTCCACAAAATCTTGCTCTTAGAATAGGATTTCATAAACTCATTGGAAATGGTATGTTGTACAACCGTTATAAGGAGAATTTGCATTTGAATAGGACACAAAACCCCAGTTTGGCTTAAGTAAAAAAAAAAGTGATTAATTATAGAACTTCAGGCATGAATGGTCTAATAAGGAATATTTATCTATGGGAAGATACTTGAAATAACACCCTAGGAATTCTACCTACTCCATCCACTAATAAAATTAAACATTTTATCTATCTTAGAGAAATTTGCTTAAAACCTTTTTTATAACTCACTGAATCATCCAATCTTTTTTATAACCCTAGAATAAATCTGTTCACCTTTTCATCCCTCTCAGGGATCCTCTATGGAATCTTCAGGTTTGTAGACCTTTCTCCTCTGATTGATCACTTCCTTCAAGAATTTGCATTTTAAGCAATATGCCCAGGTCAACCATATTCTCTCCTTTGTGCCTTTCAGGGTTCCACACTGACTTTCTGGTCTTGTTTCACCATGCCATGGTCCTTCCAGCCCCACCTTTTCAACTTTTTTTTATTTGTGTCTTCTCCCCATTTGAATATAATCTTCTTCAGGACAGACACTATCTTTTGGCTTGTATTTTCATTCTTAGCACTTTACACAGTGCCTATCATATTGTAAGTTCTTTTTATTTTTTTAAGGCAATCGGGGTTAAGCAACTTGCTCAGGGTTACACAGCCAGCTATTTCTGGGTGTGGTGCTAAGTATCTGAGCCTGGATTTGATCCCCAGGTCATCCTGAGCTGGTGCTCTTACTCTCTGAGCCACCTGGCCTCCCCTTACATCATAAGTTCTTAATAAATACTTATTAACTTGATTTCACATAATGAGTTCCATTTCCTAATACCGTCAGAAATCCCTCCTTCTCTGATGATCTGTTTCCTATTGGGAAGCAGTGTGACACAGTGGAAAGAGAGCTGTATTTGGAGCCAAAGTTCCTCTTCCTTTGTCCTGAGTTCCTATTGCTCTTATTCTACTTACTACCTGTGTAGTAATTAGGCAAGTAATTTAACCTCTCTGGGACTCAGTGTCCTAATATCTAAAATAAGATGGACTGGAAGGCCTCTAAACTTATGATCCTATCATCCTAGACTGGATAAAGAAAATGTCTTCCATCTCTTCATGGAAGTGCTGCATCTTTATTTTTTTCACACACATACTTATAAAAAGTAACAAATCTTGGCCTTCATGATGCAAATATTCTTTTGTCTGCTTTATCTTCCAGTAACAGTGCCATGAAAGTGGCCTAGTCTCTACAAGACTACGAGCAATGTCCAAGTGGTGGATTGTACATAGGTTATTTGACTACCATCCTTATAAAATTCAGAGTAACTCATAACCAAAGACTTGGAAAACGTGGAGTGATTTTTTTCCCCAGCCACAGCAATTCATAAAGACAGTCCATAAAAAGGAGAAAAGGAGGTTATCACCTGTGCCAGTGGAAGAGTACTCACACCAAGAAGAATATGCATCCTCAAAATGTTGCATTATATCCTAGACAGATCTGGCCACCATTAATAAATATAAAACACAAAAAGTATCCGATATATACATACATATTTGTGTGCATGCACGTGTGTGTGTGTGTGTGTGTGTGTGTGTGTGTGTGTGTGTGTGTGTGTGTGT
>NW_027187323.1:5151339-5183814 GCF_028583685.1 Petaurus breviceps papuanus
TGTGTGTGTGTGTGTGTGTGTGTGTGTGTGTGTGTGTGTGTGTGTGTAAAATTTGAAAGGCAGTCTGACATGTTAAATAGAGAGTCAGGTTCAGAGTCAGGACAAGCTGAGTTCAAGTCTTGTCCCTGCCACATATTGGTTATGTGACTTCAAGAAAATGACTTAGCAGCAGGCCTGACCATCAGGAGGGCCTCCAGATCACCAGCACCTGTTGCCGTCTCCAGAATTATCAACACATAGATGCTAAGGACAAAGTGAGAGGTCATGCACTGTGGACCTTAGGACCCAGTAGTTGGGAGCATGTCAGCTTTTTCCCCTGGGACGAGAAGCTGCTGAGGAGCCATGGCTGCACCCCCCACATGGCAGCTTCAGCTCCTGGCCTAGAGAGTGTAGGGGGACTAAGCGACCACTCTGAGGAGTAAACGCTCTTGCTTTAACCTGCTTGTATCTGGATTGCAGTCTAGGGTGGAGGTCCTGGGGTGTGTGTTAAGCTTGCCAGAGCCTGTGAAGGCTTCAGAGAGGGCACCCAACTAATACCTCCGGCAGCTGAGAAAACCCCAGTGTTTGGGACAAAAGCTGCCTGTCTGGTGGCAGAGTCCTACTGTAGCAAAAAGCCCAAAAGTCAAGTAATTGAGAGGCAATATAATCAAGCAAAGCAAACAGAAGAATCCAACATTAGGCTCCTATTTTGGGGACAAAAAGGAGCAAAGCATGGAACAATAGGAAAACGGTGAAATCAGAACTCCTGCACCAAAAGCTTCAAAGGAAAATATGAGCTGTTTACAGGTCACAGAGGACCTTAAGAAGCAGATAAAAGAAGTGGGAGAAAAATTGGGAAGAAAAATGAGAATGATGCAAGAAAATTACGAAATGAGAGTCAACAGCCTGACTGAGGAAAGTCATACCTTAAAAAATAGACTAACTCAAATGGCAAAAGAGGCTCAAAAAGGCAATGAGGAGAAGAATGCTTTAAAAAGCCAAATTTGCCAGATGGAAAAAAAATCTCAAAAGCTCACTGAGGAGAATAATTGCTTCAGAATTAGACTGGAGCAAATGGAAGTTAATGACTTTATGAGAAATCAAGATGCTGTTAAACAGATAAAAAAAATGAAAGAAAAGAAGGCAATGTGAAATATCTCATTAGAAAAACCACTGACCTGGAAAATAGATCCAGGAGAGATAATTTAAAAATTATTCGACTACCTGAAAGCCATGACCAAAGAAAGAACCTAGAAATCATCTTCCAAGAAATCCTCAAAGAAAACTGCCCTGATGTTTTAGAACCAGAGTGCAAAATAGAGGTTGAAAGAATACACTGATCACCTCCTGAAAAAGATCCCAAAAAAGAAAACTCCTAGGAATATTATAGCCAGGTTTCTGGAATTCCCAGATCAAGGAGAGAATATTACAAGCAGTCAGGAAGAAACAATTTGAATATGGTGGAAACACCATCAAGATAACCCAGCATCTGGCAGCTTCTACACTGAAGGATTGAAGGGCTTAGAATGTGATATTCCGGGCGGCCAAAGGAGCTGGGATTAAAACCAAGAATCACCTACCCAGCAATACTGAGTATCATGTTTCAGGGAAAAATATGGTAATTCAGTGGAATAGAGGACTTTCAAGCATTCTTGATGAAAAAACCAGAGTTGAATAGAAAATTTGACATTCAGATACAAGAACCAAGAGAAGCATGAGGAGGTAAACAGGGAAAAGAAATCATAAGAAACTTATCAAATTTGAACTATTGACATTCTTACATGGAAAAACAGTAAGTGTATCTGATGAAACTTTTCTCAGTATGAAAATAGTTGAAGGTAATACACACACATATGCCTATATTTGAGGGTGCATGGGCATATGAATACATATGTGAATGTGTGTATATATGTTTACAGGTATACATAGAGGGCAAAGGAACAATAGGAAGGGATGATACTTAAAAGGTGAAATTAAGAGGTGAGAGAGGAATATAATGAGAGGAAATGGGGAGAGACAGAATGGGGTAAACTATCTCATATGGAAGTGGCAAGGGAAAATGGTTACAATGGAGGGGAAGAATAGGAAGGCAAAAGGGAATGGGTCAACCTTATTCTCATTGAATTTGGCTTGGGGAGGGAATAAAATAGACACTAAACAGGGTATTTCACCCTACAGGAGAGTAGGGGGGAAGGGGATGAGAGGGAGGATGATGGAAGGCAGGGAAGTCTGGGGGGAGGGAATTTGGAAGCACCCACTTTTGAAAAGGGTCGGGATCAAAGTAGAGAATAAAACAAGTGGGAGGTGGAATAGGAGGGAGGGAAATATAGTCAGTCTTTTACAATATATCTACTATGTTATTGTTTTGCATTAGCCACACATGTACAGCCTATACTGAACTGCTTATCTTCCCAATAAGGGTAGGCAACAAAGGAGGAATGGAATGAATCTGGAATTCAAAGTTTTAAAATCAAATGTTTAAATGTGTGTGTATATATATGTGTGTGTGTGTGTACTATTATTAATATTATTTTACATGTTATTGGGAAATAAGATATACAAGCACTGGGGCAGAGTGATCCACCATGCCCTACTGGAGAAGGCTAAGGGGGTATGGGAGAAGATATGGGAGAGAGCAGATTGGAGGAGGTGATATCCTGTAAAACTGCTTATTTTGGGGTAGTGGGTAGGGGAAAAATGGGGAGAAAATTTGCAACTCAAAATCCAGCAGAAATGAATGATGTAAATCAGAAGTTAATAAAGCATTTGAAAAGTGGAAAAAATAAAATAAAATTTGAAAAGAAAAAGTGACAGCATATTACTCTTCAAGGAAAATCATAAGACTGTAAGTTTCAGAGAAGATGCCAACCCTATCTGGTTTTGTCTTTCATTGGATCACTATTGTTTTGCAAAGTGCTTGTCATGTAATAAGTGCTTATTTAAAGCTTGTTAACTGATAGAAGGACTTGCATGAGTAAAGGGAGTTTCCTCACCAGATAGTTCACTATACCAATGAAATAACAGATTTAGTCCTTATCCCTGTCCTATATGAATATCAGGAACTCTGTCTCTACATATTAGGGCATAATGGCATTAGTAACTAGAAGTTACTAAATTGTTTAATTGGACAACAAGGCTAAGAAAAATCAGACAGTGATTGAAAAGAATCTCTGTTCACATTTTTCATTAACTTTACATCAATTTTGCCTGGAGAAGTAAAGGCATGTGGATTTTCAGCACTACTTTCAGTGAATACCAAATAAAGAGATCCGAGAATGATTTTTTTTTGAAAGCAAAGCTCTACCAAAAGGGAATTTATCGAAATTCACAAACCTGCTCCCATAATCTTGTAGGAGCATTTATGGAAACTGAATGATTTAAATTGTCACTTGAGGATTGACGTGAAAACTTGCAAAATTTATCAGGGAGAGACTTCAGATGATTCTATGAGAAGCTGTCTTGGAGTGTGTGCTCTGCTGTAGTGTTTTAAGGCAGGAAATGAGTTATTCATGTAACATTTCACAGTGGTGAAAAAAACAGCATTGTGATTTCTCAACCTGGTAGAGAGCAAATCCAAAATCTTGAGGTTGTGTGGCAATGCATCTGATGAGTGAGTGAGATAGAAGTGGGAGTGGAGGTTACAGATGAAAGAATGAAGATTAAGTTATTCCCTAAACACACAAGTTCTGGAAGAAAGGGGTATGCATTGAATTGTGTCTCTTAAGCCATCTGGGCCTCATTAATCAAGTGAGGAGAAAGACTACCACTCCTGTATGAAAGGATGTTATTGATGTCAAGGTTCTAATGGTGGTAGAAAGCTTAATTAAAAAGCATTAAACATTAAAAAAGTAAAATGAAATTTTAAAAATACCTTTAGTTAATAGGAACACATAGGTCTGCTATTTGTTACACGGGAATCCATATCAGCTTGTTAAACACTGCTTACCTTTGTCAGATTCCAGTAACAGTTTTATACCTTACTCGTGCTCTCTTCCAAAAGCAGTTGAACTAGCCATGCAGAGAGGCTCACAAACACTAATCTTATTTACTGGGTGTCAATCTGTCATCCTTTGCTGAGCAGGAAAAGATTTGCTGTCTAGAAACTGCTGCCTCTTTGGTGGAATTAAAAGTGCTTGTGTACAACCATTTATATTTTCATCAGAGAGTGCTGAAATTTATGAAATGTATTATCCTCTTGGTCTAATCGAGACCCTGGAGATTTTAGCAGGGTGTTTGTTGCTGTATGGGTCCTAAGTTCTATCAAATGTGAAATGAAGCACAACTTCTTGCATGTAGGATGAACTGCAAGTTTCATACTGTCAAAGAATGAAAAATGGAATCAAACACCCCCATGAATCATTGTAATTCATCGGAAAGAGCATTGGGTGTGCAGTAATGGGACCCTGATTCAAATCTGGACCACTAGTGTGAAGTTAGGCAAAGGAAGAATCGTGAATTCTGATTTCCTTATCTATCATCTACCTCTGTTGCTTGCTAGCTGTTTGATCTTAGGCAAGCCACTAATTGTCCCCTGGCCTTATTTTCCTCATCTTAAAAAAAAGGAAGGAATTGGATTAGATGGCTTCTAAGGTCCCTTCAGACAGGTACTTTTTAAAAATATTTTTTTTTCTGTTTCAAAACTTGATTGTGAAAAGAAAAATAATCAGGAAGTCATCTACAATAAAAGAAGAATCTTGTGCAAAACTATTATAGCTATTGTATGCTCTCTATGTCTTACCAGAAGATCATCATCATTAATAATAATAATGAATAATAATAATTAACATTTACATAGCACTTACTGTGGGTCAGACAATATGCTAAGCATATGACAAATATTATCTCACTTGAGCCTCACAACAATCCTATGAGGTAGGTGCTATTATTTCCTACATTTTACAGATGAGGAAACTGAGGCTAGCAGAGAAGTTAAGTTCTACCTTGTCAACATTTCTTGACTTTAACTCAGGTAGGACTCAGCTACCACCTTGGCTCATACTGTTATTACCTCCTGCCTAGATTATTCTAAGAAACTCCTCACCTCAAGTCTCTCATCACTCTTATCTATCTAACACACTGTTGACAAAGTAATTTTCCTGAAACTCAGATTTGACCTTATGACTGCCCTACTCATCAGTTTCAGTGATTTCTAGGGGAAAAATCCCTCTTTAGCTTTTGAAGTCCTGTACAATCTGGTAACATTTTACCTTGTTGGACATTACTTCTCTTCCAGCACTCTGCAATAAAACCAAACTGTCTTTCTGTTATTTTCAATACTACATCTTCCCTCTCTGAGCCTTTGTTGGCCTTGACGACCCCACATGCCTTGATTGTCAAATGCACTCCCTCTACTTCATAGAGTCTCTCTTTTCCTTTAAGCCACAACTCAAGCACCATCTACTGCCTAATCTTGCCTGATCCCCCAACTGCTAGTGCCCTTTCCCCACCACCAAACTATTTTCTATTTAACTACTTTGGTATATGCACTTAATGCCTACACACACACACACACACACACATATGTATGTTCAATACTCTCTCTGTATATATACATACATACACACATATATAAAATTTATCTTCCTCATTACAATGTAAACTGACACTGGATCCAGATGGCTCTGGAGGAGAAAGTGAGGCTGGTGACCTTGCACAGCCCTCCCTCACACAAATCAAAGTCAACTGCAAGTCATGTCATCATTTCCCTGATGCCATGGTTCTCTTATTCATGATGCCATGAATCATATCTTATGGTCTGCTGTGTACATGGCAATGTTTTTTTTTCCTTTCCTTTTTTCCTTTGCTTTTTTGTTTTTTAAAAAAAATTGGTCTTTATTAATTTATTTAGTTCACAAGATTCAATTCTACAATTCCTTGAGTTTCAAATTTTCTCCTCCTCCTGTCCGCGCCCCCCTCCCCAATGATGGTATACAATCAAGTATAGGATCTGCAAATACTTTCACATGGACATTAGGTTATAAAGGATTGTATCAGATGGAATGAATACTGGGAAAGAGGAGACAAAACCAAACAAGAAAAAGACAGAGAGCAGGTAATTCACTTCAATCTGCATTCAAACTTTGTTCTTTCTAGTTCTTTCTCTGCAGGTAGACATCTCTCTCCATTATGAGTCTTTTGGAGTTGACTTATAACCCTGAATTGCTGAGAAGAGTCCAGTCTATAAAAGTTGGGCGTCACACATACATTGTGTCTATAGTTTTGTACAAATTTCTCCTTGTTCTGCTCTTCTCACTCAGCATCAGTTTGTATAAGCCTCTCCAGGTAAATATGAAGTCCATCTGCTCCTCATTTCTTATAGCACAATAGTATTCTATTACATTCATATACCATAACTTGTTTAGCCGTTCCCCAATTGATGGGCTTCCCCTTAATTTCCAATTCTTTGCCACAACAAAAAGAGCTGCTATAGATATTTTTGTACACATGGGTCTTCTCACTCCCGTGATCTCTTTGGGATACAAACCTAGAAGTAGTATTGTTGGGTCAAAGGGTATAAAATTACTTATAGCCCTTTGAGCATAGTTCCAGATTGCCCTCCAGAATGGTTGAATAAATTCACAACCCCACCAACAATGCATTAATGTTCCAATTTGTTCACATCCTCTCCAGCATTTGTCATTTTCTTGTTTTGTCATCTTAGCCAATCTGACTGGTGAGATGTGGTACCACAGAGTGTTTTGATTTGCATTTCTCTAATCAATAGTGATTTAGAGCATTTTTCATATGCTTATAGATATCTTTAATGTCTTCCTCTGAGAACTGTCTGTTCATATCCTTTGAACATTTATCAATTGGGGAATGACTTGTATTCTTATAGATTTGATTCAATTCTCTATGTATTTTAGAAATGAGTCCTTTATCACAGACATTGGTTGTAAAAATTCTTTCCCAATTTTCCACTTCCCTCTTAATCTTGGTTACATTGGCTTTGTTTGTACAAAAGCTTTTAAATTTCATGTAATCAAAATTATCCATTTTGCATTTTATGATGTTCTCTAATTCTTGTTTGGTCATAAAGTCTTCCCCTCTCCATAAATCTGACAGGTAAACTATTCCTTGCTTTCCCAGATTACTTACACTACCAGCCTTTATACCTAGATCATGCACCCATTTAGACTTGATTGTGGTATATGGTGTTAGATAATGGTCTATGCTCAGTTTCTGACATACTATATTCCAGTTTTCCCAGCAGTTTTTGTTAAAGACTGAGTTCTTATCCCCAAAACTGGTGTCTTTGGGTTTATAAAACAGTAGATTACTATAGTCATTGACTGCTGAGTCTCATGTACCCAATCTATTCCATTGATCCACTTCTCTATTTCTCAGCCATTACCAAGTAGTTTTGATGACTGCTGCTCTATAATACAGATTAAAATATGGTATAGCTAGGCGACCTTCCCTAGTATTTCTTTTCATTAATTCCCTTCATATTCTGGACCTTTTGTTCTTCCAAATGAATTTTGTTACTATTTTTTTCTAGGTCTATAAAGTAGTTTTTTGGTAAATTGATTGGTATGACACTAAATATGTAATTTAATTTAGGTAAAATGTCATTTTTATTATATTAACTTTACCAAGCCATGAGCAATAGATGTTTTCCCAGTTAGTTAGATCTAATTTTATTAGTGTGAAAAGTGTTTTGTAGTTGTGATCATCTGGGTCTTGGATTTGTTTTGGCAGGTAGATTCCCAAATATTTTATAATATCTACAGAAACTTTAAATGGAATTTTTCTTTCTATCTCTTGCTGTTGGATTTCATTAGAAATATACAGGAATAACAACTATTTTTGTGGATTTATTTTATATCCTGCAACTCTGCCAATTTTTTTTATTGTCTCAAGTAGTTTTTTACTTGATTCTTTAGGATTCTCTAAATATATCATCATATCATCCTCAAAGAGTGGTAACTTGGTCTCTTCTTTGCCTAATTTGATTCTTTGATTTCTTCTCTAATTACTACTGCTAACATTTTTAGTACCAGATTGAATAAGAGGGGTGATACTGGACAGCCTTGTTTCACCCCTGATCTTATTGGAAATGCTTCTAGCTTATCCACATTACATATAATACCTGCTGATGGCTTTAAATAGATGCTACCTATTATTTTAAGGAAGGCTCCATTTATTCCTATACTTTCTAGCGTTTTTAATAGGAATAGATGTTGTATTTTGTCAAAAGCCTTTTCTACATCTATTGAGATAACCATGTGGTTCCTGTTAGTTTCATTGTTGATATGATCAATTATACTGGTGGTTTTCCTAATATTAAACCATCCTTGCATTCCTGGAATAAATCCTACCTGATCAAAGTATATTATTCTTACTTTTTGGGTGGTAATTGGGGTTAAGTGACTTGCCCAAAGTCACATGGCTAGTAAGTGTGTCAAGTGTCTGAAGCTGGATTTGAACTCAGGTCCTCCTGACTCCAGGTCTGGTGCTCTATTCACTGTGCCACCTACCTGCCTCTAAAGTATATAATTCCTGTGATAAGTAGCTGTGGTCTTTTTGCTAATATTTTATTTAAAATTCTTGCATCTAAGTTCATGAGGGAATTTGGTCTATAATTTTCTTTCTCCATTTTATCTCTTCCTGATTTAGGTATCAGTACCATATTTGTGTCATAAAAAGAATTCGGTACGACTCCTTCTTCACTAATTTTCCAAATAGTTTGTAGAGTATTGGAATCAATTGTTCTTTAAATGTTTGATAGAATTCACTAGTTAATCCTTCTGGCCCTGGAGATTTTTTCCTAGGGAGTTCACTGATGGCTTGTTCAATTCTTTTTCTGAGAAGGGGTTATTTAAGTAATTTACTTCCTCTTTCGTTAATCTGGGCAGCTTATATTTTTGTAAATATTCATCCATTTCACTAAGGTTGTCAAATTTTTGTGCATACAATTTGGCAAAATAATTCCTTATTATTGTTTTAATTTCCTCTTCATTGGAAGTAGATTAACCCTTTTTATTTTTGACAGTCATAATTTGATTTTCTTCTTTCTCTTTTTATCATATTGACTAAGGGTCTATCAATTTTATTGTTTTTTTTTTTCATAAAACCAGCTCTTAGTTTTATTTATTAATTCAATAGTTTTCTTAATTTCAATTTTATTAATCTCTCCTTTGGTTTTCATTGTTTCTAATTTAGTATTTAATTGGAGACTTTCAATTTGTTCTTTTTCTAGCTTCTTCAATTGCATACCCAATCCATTGACCTCCCTTTTCTCAAATTTATTCATGTATGCACTCAGGGATATAAAACTTCTACTAAGAACAGCCTTTGTTTCATCCCACAAATTTTGGTACATTGTCTTATTATTGTCATTCTTTTGAATGAAGTTACTGATTATTTCTATAATTTCGTGTTTGTCCCACTCATTCTTTAGGATTAAATTGTTTAGTTTCTAATTAGTTTTTAGTCTATCTTTCCATGGCCCTTTATTGCATATGATTTTTATTGCATCATGGTCTGAGAATGATACATTTAAAATTTCTGCCTTTCTGCCCTGAATTGTGAGGTTTTTATGCCCTAGCACATGGTTGATTTTTGTGTATGTGCCATGTACCACTGAGAAGGTATAATCCTTTTTAACCCCATTCAGTTTTATCCAGAAATCTATCATATATAGCCTGTCTAAGACTCTCTCTAAGACTCTATTAAACTCCTTAACTTTTTTCTTTTAATTTAATTTTAATTTTATTTATTATTTAATTTTATATAATATTATATATAAATATAATAATATTTAATATAATATATTATAATTTATTTATTATTTTATATTAATTATTTATATTTTAATATAATATATTATAATTTAATTAAATATTATTATATTTATTATTTAATTTTATTTTAATTTTCTTTTAATTAGATCTATTTTTGCTCTTGCTATATCTGAGATAGGGATTGCTACTCCTAATTTTTTTTACTTTAGCTGAAGCATGATATGTTCTACTCCAGTCTTTTACCTTTACCCTGTGCATATCCCCTTGTTTCAAATGGGTTTCTTGTAGACAGCATATTGTAGGATTATGGTTTTTAATCCATGGGAGAATTTATCCCATTCACATTCACAGTAATGATTACTATCTGTCTCTTTCCCTCCATCCTATTCCCTCCCCTGTTTATGTTTTTGGTTCTTCCTTCTCCCTTCCCCTCCTTAAGGGTTTTATTTTTGACCACCACCTCCCTTAGTATTCCCTCTCTGTGATCCCCCCTTCTTTACCTACCCTTTCCTCTTGCTACTATTTTCCTCCCTTCTAACACTCACCCTTCTTAATTCCCCTTTACCTCTCCTACTGCCTATAGGGCATAATGGATTTTTATTCTTATCAAAGTATGTTATTCCCTCTTTGACCCCAAACCAATGAGATTAAATTTCATATGGTGCTCCTCTCCCTTGCTCCTTTCCCTCTATTATAATAAGATTTTGTATCTTTTCACTTAAGAATCTTGATATTCATTGGCTATGATGATCCCTCTTTGAACCAGAACCAATGAGAATAATGTTCAAATGATTTTCATCTCCCTCTCTCCTTCCCCTCTACTATAGCATGTCTTTATACCTCTTAGTATGGAATAATTTACCTTTTTCTACCTCATCCTTTCCTTTTATCCCATTACCGTCCCTTTGAACCCCATAATAAGGTGTTTTTTTAAATCATCACATTAGTTCATTTATACCCACACCCTCTATCCATGTATTTACCTTTTAAAGGGCATGATAATCATATAAATTTCAATACTGACAGGTATCACCTTCTCATATAAGGATGTAAACAGTTTGTTCTTATTGCATCCCAAGTTATGTGCACATGTGCATGAGTGTGCATGTGTGCACATGTGTGCGTGTGAGTTTGTGTTTTCCTTGTTTACCTTTCTATGTCTTTCTTGAGTCTTCTAATTGGAGATCAAATTTTCCATTGAGCTCCGGCTTTTTCATCAGGAAAGTCTGGAAGTTCCTCCTTTCATTAAATGACCATCTCCTTGTCTGAAAGATTATGCTCAGTTTTGCTGGGTACTTGGTCCTTGGCTGCAGTCCTAGCTCTTTTGCCTTATGAAATATCAAATTCCAATCCCTCTGATCTTTTAATGTAGAAGCTGCTAGGTCCTGTGTAATCCTAACTGTAGTTCCATGATATTTTAATTGTTTCTTTTTGGCTGTTTGCAGTATTTTCTCCTTAACCCTGTAATTCTGGAATTTGGCTACTATATTTCTTGGAGTTTTCAATTTGGGATCTCTTTCAGGAGGAGTCCAGTGAATTATTTTGATAACTATTTTACCTTCTGAATCCAGGACTTCAGGACAGTTTTCTTTGATAATCTCTTGAAGTATGTTGTCCAGGCTATTTTTTCATCATGGCTTTCCAGTAGACCAATAATACTGAGGTTATATCTCCTGGATCTGTTGTCCAGTTCAGTTGTATTTCCAGTGAGATATTTTACACTTTTTTTCAAAATTTCAAATCTTCATGTTTTGCTTTATTCACTCTTGGTGTATCACAGAGTCCTGAGCTTCTATTTGACTGATTCTAATTTTTAGTGAATTATTTTCTTCAGTTAGTTTTTGAAGGTCCTTTTTTAGGGAGATATCTTCTCCAATTAGGTCACAAATTTTATTTTTTAAGGATTTTTCTTCAGTGAAACTTTTTTCCAATTTTGTCACTGTAGATTTAAATTTATCTTCTACCTCTCTAATTTGGGTTTTTAAATCTTTCTTGAGCTCTTCCAAGAATGCTTTTTGGGCTTGAATCCAGTTGATATTTCATTCTGTCTCAGGTGTGAGTATAGAGTCCATGTTGTCCTCTGTATTTGGTTGTTCTTGTTCAGTATAAGCTCTGATTGATTTTCTTACCTTCCCCTTCTCCTTCTCACCTCCCTTCCTTCCCATTGTAATTTGTTTTTTCCTAGTTTCTCAGGGTGGGAGCTAAGGGCCTGGTTGTTGGCTTTGTATGCTGGGTGTCTAGACTGAAGCCAAGGCCAGGATTCTCAGTGTTTCCCCTGAGTTACCCTGAGGCTCACAGAGTAACCTGTGGGAGACAGGTGGTCTGGCCACTCCAGATTTCCGCTTCTATGCCCCTGGGCTACAGATCAGCAGTCTAAGCAGGTGATGGCTGGCAGCACTGATGTCTTCAGATTCCCCTGGTAGTGCTGAGGTCCTCCTGGGCTTCTGTTGTTAGTACTTGCTGGCTCCAACCCCTGGACTTTGGGAGCTCTTGCTAGTCAGGTGAGGTGGGGCTGTTGGGACCCCTCTTGCCCTTCCCTTGAGACTCCTTAATGCCTCAGTTATACCCTTTCTCTGTGGCTCCTAAACCTGAGGCTATTTTCACTATTTCAGGATTTTACTCTGGGTGGGATATTTATATATGGGTTTTCTAGGTAAGGAAGGGGAAATTGGAGCAGCTAGAATTTACTTTGTCATCCTGGCCCCTGGAAGATCAGGCAGGTGATTTTTAAACTTCCAGGCTGTGGGCTGATAGCCCTAGGAGAAGCTACTGTCTCTGCTTGGGGCCCTGTGCTTCCTCTTACCCAGCTCTGATGGATGCTCCTGTCCTGTGGTGAGATACTTATGAGAGGGCTGTGAATCTCCCTTGGGGTGGGTGAGTCTGCTGGCTGGGGCTCCTATCTCTGCTGTAGTCTGCTCTCTACTCTGGGCCCATTCCCCCTGCCCCAGCCCATGTGGGCACTTTTCTGGGCTGGATTCTGCCATGCTCTTTCTCCCAGTGGATTCTGATACTCCCAAATCCATTCAGATTAACTTTTTAAAGTTTAGTGACAGGATTCATGGAGGAACTTAGAAAAGTTACTGCTTCTGTTCCGCCATCTTGGCTCTACCACCCCCAATTCTAATGTTAATGAATTGTTTTCTTCAGTTAGCTTTTGTATCATCTTTTCCATTTGGCCAATTTTACTTTTTAAGTAGTTGTTTTCTTCATTGAATGTTCCCCCATTTTAAAAATTGCATTTTTAAAGGAATTGTTTAATTTGTGTACTCTCTCCAATTTAACTTTTAAAATTCTTCTTGACCTCTTCCATGAAGACTTTTGGGGCTTGAGACAAGTTCATATTCCCCTTTGAGGTTTCAGATGTGGATATAGTAACAATGCTGTCCTGTTCTGATTTTGTGTTTTGATCTTCCCTGTCCCCATAGTAAGAATCTATGTTCTTTGCTTTTCTGAGTTGCTTTTTGCCCATTATGTTTGCCTTTTTCCCCCAGGTAGTGACTAATTAACAGTTTTGGTCCTGGTAAGTATATCTGGCCTGAATGATATTAGTTCTTGAGGGATTAAAGCCAATATGAGAGTAACGTCTTTGACTTGACAGGGCAATATATATATATGTTTCTAAATACCTGGTACTAGGATAGGAATTTGGGTTTGAACTCACAACAGAAGGTGTGGATATGAGGAATGGTTGGAGAAATACAGTATGTGTCTACTTCATACAATGCTTATAGCAGTGCAGAGTATGGTTTGTGACCTTCACTGTGTTCATGCTATGGACAGATAATTAAAAGTCAGCTAGTGGATTCCAAGAATCATTGAGGAAAATAAAGAACAGGCAATACTTAAGCTGAACAATTTGCAGTGTTTCTATAGTAAGCCAGCTAGGGCTTGGTCTCTGAATAACAAGTCTGGACCAAATTAAATAACTATCAATTATCTTATTTGCCACAAGGGATGAATAGGGAAGTTAAAATTTGAAGGAGGGAATAATTAGTTTATGGGGAAAGTTTTAGGTATAGGTTAGTCTGCAAAATGGTAAGAGAGATGTTATTGTGAACATATAAAACTATTCTAAGGAAGGGATTATATTGGTGAGGGTGGAAATCCAAGTGGATTTACAAACAATTAAAATGTTTTAGAAGTCTCTGATACTCACTCTTCTACAAATCTCATAAAACCTCTTCAGTGCTTGGACTTCACGATAACCTTACCAAGCTCCCTACCTGTGGCAATGTTATGGAAGGGTTTTAAATATGAATAACTATGGGGCAAGCAAAGAATGGAGTTTCACATGTAACCTGCTATGTCAGCGGAAAGGAAAAAAAAAACCCTTTCATTCTGTTTTTTTTATAAGCACTTACAATTATATTCTTCTGAGTAGAAGAAATTTTGCCAAATAATTAATAAGCAAATTCCATATTGTCCCACTGCATGCTCTGGATAATCAAATCATCCAGTAATGGTGCTGCTTAAACACATTTCATCACTGACTCAGAAATATCTAATTAAATCCATTAAGAATGGAAAAATCTCTAAAGCTCATCTCATTTTTATTCCCATCCTTGAGAAATATGATTGATTCAAGGGCTAAGAGCACAAAGAAAACTTTGGAGTCAACCATTCCAAATCCTCTCATTTTACAGATGAGGAAACTGAGGCTCAGAGAAAGAAATTAATTTGCCTAATGTCAAGGAATAAGAAGAAGAGCTGGAATTCAAACAATCTAACTCTAAATTGAGGGCTCTGACTTCTATAGAATACAGCTTCTTAATTGTGCAAGTTCTTACTTATTCTACAGTTATTTTTTTCATTTATCCTTCCATCCCCACTATAAGTTTTCTGAGATCAGGAATGACAATGTACTATGATTGTCATCATCATTGCTGTCATCATTATTGCACATAATTTATATTAACTGAAATTTACAATATGTTTTATATGTGTCATGCTTTTGTTCTTTACAGCTTGCCTGTGACATAGATAATACTGGCTCAGAAAGGTTCAATGACTTGTCCAAGGTCTCATTGCTTATAAGTGACAGAAAAGAGATTCAAATTGTTTCCTTGTGATTCCAAATCCATCCATAGCCTTCAAAAGAGTTTTACAAATAGTAGTCATTCATAAAATTGAAATGAGGAAAGACATTCCTGGAGAGAGTAAAAACCAAGGAAAAGCCACTTATAGATTAGAGCTATGGCTCCACAATCCACATTAGTAGTCAAGAATTACAGTTGATATACTCCAATAATTCATAAAATGGATAATTCACATTATAGAAATGAAAAATTGTCAAAAATCAAATGTTACATGATAAATTCATTAGATATTTTTAAGGATTATTAAGGTCTCATGTAAAAATGCTTATTACTTACAGTACACTTCAAGAAAAGGTTTTCCCCAAAGAATAGGGTCCTTGAATTAGACTCAAAAGAATAGGTTGAGATTTAATATGAAAAGTTAGGACAGTTCATGCAAAACTTGGCCAATACCAAAAACAAAAGAGTGGATGAGTCAAATCCTAGACCTAGAGCATATTTGGGGAGAGAGGAACAGAATATAAACTGGTTTAAGGTATTGGGTGCATGGGGAGGTGTAAAACAATATTAAATTAGAAAGGTAGGGTGACACTGGGTGGTTGAGGCAGGGGAACTGTGAATGCCTAGTTAAAGTGTTTCAATTTTAACGTTGAGTTAATAGAGAGATACTGAAGGGTATTGAGTCAAGGAGTATCATAACCAAACCAATGCATGAAGAGGATTAAAATAACATTTGCTTGAAGGATGGACAGAGAGAGACAGAGAGAGAGAGGGAGAGGGAGAGAGAAAGAGAGAGGGAGAGAGAGAGACAGACAGAGAGACAGAGAGAGAGAGACAGAGAGACAGACAGACAGACAGAGAGACAGAGAGAGAGAGAGAGAGAGAGAGAGAGAGAGAATTATTTTCCTCATTTATCCTTGTGATAAAGAGGGTCATAACAGGAATAATAGCAATATAAAGAAAATATAGGAGACTATGTGAAAGGTATTGCCAATTCAGAATTACCAACTCAAAGCTCAAAAATAATTCATGATTCATCAGTGCACATCAGGAAAAGGGTCCTGACTAACTCAGATTCTTTAATAGGTTTTTGATCCCACTGATTAGCCTAACTTTCCACCCTTTCTCACTCTAAGGGTTTCTTATGCCCTTCTTTCCAGAAATACACCAAACAGGTTCTATCCATGCTGTGGTATGCCTTCCTTTATTATGTGGGAACAGGGAGAATATGATTTGTCCATCTGTTATCCAGATCTATCTGCCAGTAATACGAAAGAAGAATTAGAGATGAAGGAAAGGGAATGACAGGAGACCTATTATGAAACTATTATAAAGTTTAGTTTAACGAACATGAGGATGTACACAAGGGTGATGACAATGGAAATAAAGAGGTAACTCTGGCTACATCACTTGGTTACCCCCCCCTTTCTGATCATATATGTTCTTATTATCATTTTATAATATTTCTGAGAAGCAATTATTGCTAATATGATGCTGCCTATTTATGATTACCAAGTATCTTTCAATTCACCTTTGAGCCATCTTCAATTAAGGGTTTTTTTGGGGTGAGGGAGGTAACTGTGGTGTTATTGATTCATTTATGTAGAATGACTATATAACGATATTGATGTTAAAACAATGGGATTTTATAGGCATGAGATGCTTTACAGTTTCCCAAATGCAATCTGGATTTATCTTCTCTTATTCAATCCTACTACCAGTTCATTATCCATCAATAGTTCTTGTTTAAGGAGAAGCAGTCTGATATAGTGGATTAAGTACTAATTCTATAGGACCAGGTCAGAGGACCTCCATTCAAACCTTGCCTCTTTTATTTATTTATATCACTTTAAACAAATTCCTTCAACTTATCCTTCCCTCTATTTTTTCAATGGTAAGACTGGAGGGATGGGAGTAATGGAACTAGATTGCCTCTAAGATATCTCCCAACTCTAAATAATAATAACAATGACAACAGTAACCATAATTTAGCTAGCATTTACATATTATTTTGAGGTTTGCAAAGTACTTTTCAAATATTATCTTATATTATATTGGGATATATTCAAATATATCCCAATATCAGTCCTAGAATGTAAATTCTATTGGTAATCCCCATTTTACAGTTAAGGGAAGGAAGGCAGATAAGGTAAATGACTTGCCCAGGAAAAATCTTCTGTACCCACCATGCCTATACTGATTCTATTATCAAGTAGCTATTTTTGGTTTCTGGATAAATCTTCTCCCAGTTTTACATGTCTGTAGGTTCAATGTTTTCCCTTTGAACAATTTTTAGAGTTGAAAATAGTCCCAACTCTTTGGTTGTATGAACCTATAAAACAGCAGCAGAGTTATAAAACACTTTGGGCAGATTTTCTCATGACCACTCTGGTGGGGTGAGGCAGTGCAAGGAAACACAAACAAATTCAATTTAAAAAATGATTGAATACTTGACAGAAGCAGACTGAATCAGACAAACTCTTTTATGGTCTATGTTTTGTGTTCCCCATGTAATATGAATACCCTAGCTCACAAGTTCTTCTCTGGGAACCAGTCTACCCACAGCTGTTAGACCCTTACATCTCACCCTTCTACAAACAAACCCACATACCCACTTATCTTGGCTTCTTGGTTTAAGCTTGTTTCCATTCCAACTAGATGCTGCCTCCTCTGCCTTAACTCAGGAATGCCCTTCTTTCCACTTCTCCTAGAGGTCTGCCTAATCACTGATGTAAGTAAACATTATCTTGCTGGTCTAAACATACATAGACTTTTAGATCTAGAGTCAGAAGTGACCTTTGAAGTTATTTAGTTCAACCGCTCTCATTTTATGGATGAGGAAATCAAGGCACAGAAACATCAGACACCGTAGTAACCAAACAATTCTTCATGTCATTTAGCACAATCTCCAGGACAACTAGAAAAAAAATTAGTACCAGACTATGGTAAAAGGCATATCTATCATCCCCCTACCATGCGGGCTAGGCTCATTATTTTCTTTAAAGGGTAATGAAACTACCATTGATAGTTGATTAACTCAGAAGACTAATAGCTAAGGACAATGACATGACTTCCTGTTTGTCAGAGTATAAAGAGCCATAGTACAAGGAGCTCCATCCTCTCCCTTATCCTTCTGACTATGAGACTAGTAGCATGCCCAATGCTGGCACAAAAAAAACTGTACTTACATGAATCCTTTCCTTGTTCTGACTATCCTTCCTCTGCTATGGCTGGGCAAAACTTGTTTGCTGTCAGAGGCTCTCATTTCATTCCAATATCAAACTTGACCTACAAGGCTGACCTGTATCATATCTGGTCTACCACACAGGCTACCTTAATTGTTATATCACCAATGAGGGTAGGCTATTTAAAGAGCAGAAAAGATGTCAGCTCCTGCCAATGGATTATTAGGATAATGATAGCCTCAGCTAGCCATGCATTTGTGTGTTCCCCTCTAATGGACCAACTTATAGAAAGGAGGAATAATGTCATGAATGCAATGGTTCTACTTGGTACCTCTAGGGGTAGGTATTCAATTTGGACTAGAAGCTCAGCTGTGATGAAAGCTTTCTAAAATAGCCCAAATATGTTTTTGAAGTGGCAATTATTGAATTTTTATGCCATTGCTCTAGGGATTTATTTAAATACTCCAGACATATTGATTCTCCCAGCCTCATGGACCCATCCCCTATAGAAGCCCAAGCTTGTAGGACATTTGCCTGGAAATGTTTATCATGGCAGCAAGGGTAGTGTCAGAGTTCAAATTAACTTTAAAGCTCTGACTTTCTCCAGAATTGCAAACTGTCACAGCTTTCCTTCACCTTATAATGCTTTATCTATGTCAATGTCCATGTTCAAGGAGTAGCAAAAGCAGACCTTGCTCTCTCAGGGCCGATGTGTACTGCAATCTAAGCCTTAGACTTATACTTTTATGATAGATCAAGATCTTTATGAAAAGGGAATTAGTAGTAGTAGGTGTAGGAGTAGAACTAGGAATAGGAGTAGTACAAGTAGTAATTCTTATAATGAATATATTTTGTTTTTTTATCACTTGTGAAGTATGCAAATCAAAATACCAAAGAACATCTATGTTATTACACCATGTGCTGACAGCTGGGATGACTCTCTTTCCTACCAATGGCAAAGTTTGCCAAAGATAAAATGATTCACTTTGCCCTTCAAGGATCACATTTTCAGAAATCCTCAGGATTCTTCCTGTCTTCTTTCCATCCTGCATGTTCCTTGTAGACTTAACCAGTGACAGAAAATATCAGTCTTGATAAATAAGAGCAAAATTTTTAGATAGAACTCTGGTTGGTCAGCAACCCCTAATTAAGGCAGGCAAGTAAATTATGAAGGCATTAAGGAGGTCCAAACAGATACAAAGAGTCTGACCTAGATATTAAATTTTACTAAATTACATGGATCTTCCAGGATATAGGAACTCCTGAACTTTAAAGGACAGATGACTGAGCTCACTCACCATTCATACTATCTAAATCCTCTAATTTAGGAGCTTGGATAATCACCAATCAATCAACAAGGAAACCCAGAACTGCAAGTCAGATCTGAGTATGAGCAAAGAAACAGAATCCAGGGGTGGCCAGGTAGCTCAGTGAGTAAGAGCACCAGCTCCAATGTCGAGATGACATGTGGATCTAATCTGGGCTCAGATACTTAGCACCACACCCAGAAATAACTGGCCGTGTAACCTTGAGCAAGTTATTTAACCCCGATTGCTTTAAAAAAAAAAAAAGAAAGAAACAGAATCCTTACACCAGCACAGCCCTGGTCACATAAGTAAGAGCAGGCTCTTGGGAGTCACTGAATCGGCAGCAGGCAGCTACTGCTTCCAGAGTTCTCAACCCACAAATGGAAAAGGCTTTGAACAATGGGTCAGAAGGAGACTACAAGGGTCTCTTTGTTAGCACTAAGCCAGGATTCTGGGTTTTTTTGCCCATACTCAGATGTGTGTTGAGTTCCTGGTAGCAATCCCAAGGTGAGGAGGAGCACTAGCACACCAGAGCTTGTGTTCACAGTGGGATGGGGAACCTCTTCATAGTTCAAGGGCAGGAAAAAAAAATGTTTGTTATCACTCATGGACCAGAGCACAGACAGGAGAGTAGCAACCACCTCTCATAATATCATACCACCTTATAAGAACTGAAAACTTATAGATCCCTAGAAATATCTCTGAAAAACAGCTGCACAAAACCCCTGAAGCTTGGAACAGTGCCCTCTCCACCCTGGAAGTAGAGCCCTACTTTAACAAAGTGTTGAAAGTCAACTAATAGACTGGAAAAATTAGCAAACAACAGATAAAAATTCTGACTATAGAAAGTTACTATGGTGACAAGGAAAATCAAAACACACATTTGGAAGAAGATAATAAATCAAAGCTCTTACATTCAAAGCCTACAAGAAAAATATAAATTGATGTCAGGACATGGAAGAGCTCAAAAGGATTGTGAAAATCAAGTAAAAGAGGTAAAGGAAAAGCAGGGAAGAGAAGTCAGAGTGATGCAAGAAAATCATGAAAAATGAGTCAATAGCTTGGTAAAAGAAACACAAAAAATACTGAAGAAAATAACACCTTAAAATAAAAAACAGAGTAGGCCAAATGGTTTTTAAAAATAGGGTCAAAAAGCCAATGAAAAGAAGATTGCCTTAAAAAGCAGAGTTGACTAAATGGAAAAAGAGGAACAAAAATTCACTGAAGAAAAGAATTCCTTAAAAAGTAGAATTGGCCAAATGGAAAAGGAGGTACAAAAGCTCATTGAAGACAATAATACCTTAAGTATTAGAGTGGAGCAAATGGAAGTTAATGACTTTATGAAGCATCCAGAAACCATCAAGCAAAATAAAAAGAATGAAAAAATAGAAGACTGTGAAATATCTCATTGGAAAAACATCTGATTTGGCAAATACATCCAGTAGAGAGAACTTAGAAGTTATTGGACTACTAAAAATTATGGAAATTGAATGACATGATCAAAAAAAGAATCTATAGGGACAGCTAGGTGACAAAGTGAATAGAGCACTGGTCCTGGATTCAGGAGGACCTGAGTTGAAATCCAGCTTCAGACACTTAACATTTACTAGCCATGTGACTTTGGGCAAGTCACTTAACCCCAATTGCCCTGCCCTCCCCCCTCCAAAAAGCAAAGAAAACAACAACAAAAAAAGAGCCTATACATCATTAAAAAAACCTAATTATCAAGGAAAACTGCCTTGACAGTCTATAACCTAAAGGTAAAATAGAAATGGAAAGAATCTGTGCATCACTTCCTGAAAGAGATCCCAAAATGAAAACTCCCAGGAATATTAAAACCAAATTCCAGAAATATCAGGTGAAGGGAAAATATTGGAGGCAACCAAAATGAAACATTTCAAGTGTTGTGGATCCACAATTAGGATAAAACAAGATTTAGTGACTACTACATTAAAGTATTGGAGTGCTTGCTATATAATATCCTGGAGGGCAAAGGCTATAGGATTACATCCAAGAATCACCTACTCAGCAAAACTGAATACAATCCTTCCAGTGGAAAAATGGATATTGAATGAAATAGAGGACTTTCAAATGCTCTTGATGAAAAGATCAGAGCTGAGTAGAAAATTAAATCATAGAAAATTTCTCTTCTCAAACTGGGAAGAACTACAAATACCAATTTTGGATTTTTGGTGGCCAGAAAATCCCTAAGCAAGAGTTGTTAATTAAAATCGTTTTTGTGCTTAATAAATGTTTATTGATTGATTGGTTGACTTTATTCAGCATTAAAAAAAATCCCACTCATACCAAACCCTCTTTCCCTTCCTAGATTGAACGCTATATTCTTTACAAAATCATGTAATAAATTCAGAGCATTTATGAAATTGACAAAAATGTGGCTTCCCCAGTATGCTAATAAAGAAAATGAGGTTAACAAAGTTTGAAGAGGAAGATTTTTAGTTAAAGAAGGTAATCATTTTGGAATTTTTAAATATAGGGGTCCAGTATTTAGACATGCCATTTTTATAAAAACCTTGAAAGACCCCTACAATGAACACATTTTTGGATTTTTACTATATTACCAAACAAAGATGCATTTCACTGGTAGCTCATATATTTATGGAGTGTTGTTAGCCTATCTCAATGTAAATGTCTTTTTCTTCTTTTCTGTGAACAAGTGAAATTCAAATAGTTCAAAACAACTTAGCAATAAATAAATAAAAGAATGCAAGTTTTTCAAGGGCAGGAATGGTTTCATTGTTATATCTCTAAAGTCTTAGTCTGGTACATGCCAGAAGGAATTTAACATCTTGTCACAACGGTCCTTTGTGTATGCTGTGAATTATGCTGTCATTGAAAAGTAGATAGGTTAAACTATCTGGACTCAGTCTTTTGTAGGTTTTCCAAGATCACCAACAGGCTTTTCTTGCATTCAGTGGTTTGGGTGCTAGATGTTGATTTTTCCCCCTGAAGATAAATGTACAGCTGCGATGAGATCTTTTTAAATGTAAAAATATTCTTTATTACAAAAATGTAGCTCCATCATTTACATAACTAGATCTTAGAAGACATAAAAGATAGAGATATCTTTTGGAGTAAGAATAAAAACAAGCATAATCATCAAACTCACTTAGGAGCCATTTAGCTATCTAACCACTTTAACTGAACAATGTTCTACTATCCTCTCAATTATGAGACTGCTTATTCTGGAATCTTCCCTGCTGCGTAGAGACTTTCCATGAGCATCCTCTCTTCCCATGTTTGGCTCCTGCTTCCACTAAGGTGTTGAGTCTCCAAGCTTTTGGTTGAAGCTGCCTTCATTTTATATATTCACTTAATTTCTCATCTCTACAAATGAAACTTTTTCTCCATATTGGTATTAACATAAGGTCTCTTCTCTCTGTTTTTCCTCAATATCTCATTCCCAAGAGTCACTAAATGGAAGCCTTGAAACTCAAGAAGAATTGAGGTAGTTGTTTGCCAAGCTCCCTTGCCAGTTGACTATTCCATTATTGAAATAAAAGTTGCTCTCCATTTATAGTTACCATGGAGATCAAAACATTGTTCCCTATCCCTTTCTTTTGTTCCATGGGACATAGCATTTAATATCTTTTCTTTTTTTCTTTTTAATTTTTTTAAATCTATTTATGTAATTTTAGTTTTCAGCATTCATTTACACAACATTTTGAGTTTCAATTTTTCTCCCCTTCTTTGCCCTCATCCCCATGCCAAAATAGCAAGTCTACTGAATACCCCTTCCCCCAATCTGTTCCCTCTTATATCCTCCCCCATTACCCTTCTAACTTTCTGGTAGGGCAAGTTAGATTTCTATACCCAAGTGCCTGTATATTTTATTTCCCAGTTGCAAGTAAAAAATAATTTTTTAAAGATTTCTTTTTAAAACGTTGACTTCCAGATTTTTTCCCTTCTTCCCTCCTCACCCACCCTCACTAGGAAGAAAAGCAATTCAATATAGGTTGTACATGTGTAGTTACCTAAATCATTTCCATAGTTGTTATATTGTGAAAGCTAACTATATTTCCCTCCATCCTATCCCATCCCCCCCCTTATTCTATTTTCTCCTTTGACCCTGTCACTTTGCAAAAGTGTTTGCTTGTAACTACCCACTCCACTAATCTGCCCTCCCTTCTATCACCCCCCTCTTATCCCCTACCCCCCTATTTTCCTGTAGGGTAAGATACCCAATTGAGTGTGTATGTTATTCCCTCCTTAAGCCAAATTCAATGAGAATAAGGTTGTCCCATTCCCTTTCACCTTCCTGATCTTCCCCTCCATTGTAATAGTTTTCTCTTACCTCTTTTATGTGAGATATTTTACCCTAATCCATTCCTTCCTTTCTCCTTCTCTCAATAAATTCTTCTCTCACCTCTAAATTTTATTTTTTGTATATCAACCCTTCATATTCACCTTATTCCCTGACCTCTGTCTATGTATACATGAACATATGCCGACACACATATATATTTATATACACATACACCCTCCCATATATACATATATTCCCTTCAAATATCTTCATACTGAGAAAAGTATTATGAGTTATAATGATCATTTTTCCATGTAGGAATGTAAATGGTTTAACTTTAATGAGTTCCTTATAATATCCTTTTCCTCTTTACCTTCTCATGCTTCTCTTGCTTCTTGTATTTAAAAGTCAAATTTTCTGTTCAGTTCTGTTTTTTTCATGAAGAATGCTTGAAAATCCTCTATTTCATTTAATGACTATATTTTCCCCTGTAGCATTATACTGTTTTGCTGGGTAGGTGATTCTTGGTTTTAGTCCTACCTTCTTTGACCTCTGGAATATGATATTCTAAGCCCTGTGATCCCTTATTGTAGAAGCTGCTAGGTCTTGTGTTATCCTGATTGTGTTTCCACAATGCTCAAATTGTTTCTTCCAGACTGCTTGCAGTATTTTCTTCTTGCTCTGGGAACTCTGGAATTTGGCTAGGAGTTTTTTTTCTGGGACCTTTTTCAAGAGGTGATCAGTGAATTCTTTCAATTTTTATTTTTCCCTCTGGTTCTAGAATATCAGGGCAGTTTTGCATGAGAATTTCTTGAAGATGATGTCTAGGCTCTTTTTTTCATCATGGCTTTCAGATAGTCCAATAATTTTTAAATGATCTCTCCTGGATCTATTTTCCAGGTCAGTGGTTTTTCCAATGAGGTGTTCTACATAGTCTTCTATTTTTTCATTTGTTTGGATCTGGTTTATAGTATCTTGATTTCTCATAAAGTCATTAGCTTCCAGTTGCTCCAACTTAGTTTTAAAGAATTATTCTCTTCAGTGAGTTTTTGAAATTCCTTTTCCATTTGGCAAATTCAGCTTTTTAAGGCATTCTTTTCCTCACTGGCTTTTTGGGCCTCTTTTGCAATTTGGGTTATTCTATTTTTTAATGTTTTATTTTCTTCAGTACATTTTTGGGTCTCCTTTAGCAGGCTGTTGACTTGTTTTTCACGATTTTCTTGCATCATTCTAATTTCTCTTCCTAATTTTCCCTCCACTTTCTTACTTGATTTTCAAAATCCTTCTTGGCCTCCATGGCCTGTAAACAATTCATATTTTTTCTTGGTGGCTTTTGATGCAGGAATTTTGACTTTGTTGTCTTTCACCCACTCCATGCCTTGATCCTTTTTGTCCCCAAAAAAGGATTCTATTGTCTGTTTGTGCTTCTGTTGTTTGCTCATGTTGCCAGCCAATTGCTTGACTTTTAAGCTCTTTGTCACTGTAGAACTTTGATTCCAGAATGGAGAGAGGTTTTTCCCAAATTGCTGAGGTTTTCCACAGCTGCTGGAGCTATTAAGAGGTGCCCTCTCTCCATCCCACTCAAGCTCTGGCTCACTGGCCACACACCCCAGTACCCAGCCAAGACTGCAATCCAGATCCAAGCAGCTTAAAGCAAGAGCAATTACCCTCTGAATGGTAGCTCAGTCCCCCTTACAATCTACATGCCAGAAACTGTGGAAGTGCTGCTACCACGATGCCTCCACAGCTTCTCACATTGGTGGCATGTACCTGACCATGCTCTTCTGTTCCCCCCTAGTTCCAACAGAGTTCCATGCTGACCTCTTCATCATTTATGAGTTGAAATGTCTGGAAACTGCCACAGCTGCTGGTTATTCACTCTCCTGAAGTCTGCTCTGGCTGCCTCTGGTCAGGGCCTTCCTGGGGCCAGAAACTTGCGGTTCATGCAGGAATACATTTGGCTCCCAGTCTAGTGCGATATACCCTTCCTATTGGCCTACCAGGCCGCCTTCAGCAGGGGATTTGTTTCTCTCTGTCACTTTGTGGGTTCTGTAGCTCTAAAGTTTGTTTAGAGTCATTTTTTTACATGTATTAGAAGTGATTGGAGTGGGAGCTCATGCCAAGTTTGTGCTTTTACTCCATGATCTTGGCTCCCATTTAATATCTTTTCTATTCTAGGCTGAGCATTTTTTAAACCATGTCAGATCCCTCGAAAACTTACTGTTTATTTGTTTGTTTTTTTCAATTAATCAAACATCATTTAATCATCACTGTGTACTGAATTAGGACTTGAGGGATACAAAGAAAAAAATTAAACAATCCATGACTTCAAGGTGCTTATATTGTATCACTTATTTGTTTATATCAAATCTATTTTGAATAATTTGAATTTAACTCATGCAAAAACTGACATCCAGATTTAAAGAAATGTTTTTATTCATGTAGGGTAGCTACTTCATAAGAATGGGCAGCATCAGGTATATAAGCAAATCTTTGGTGCTAATATCTTCAAAACATACAGATTTATTAATTATTGCCATTTGCCAGCTGATATATATTTTTCTATGAAATAAACTCATTTGGATTGAAACTGTGCTAAAATTGTGTAAATTTGCTATATTGACAAAAGTCAATCAGAGCTTAAATTGCAGGTTTCTCTTTTCATTCCTAAATCTTGGCAGCAGAGTTTTGATTTTAAAGCATTTGCATGTTGGAATTTTGAAGTCACATAATCAAATCTATCTGTGCATCCAGAGGACATGATTCTTTGCTTTAAGGTAATTACTAAACTCTATCTTTGGAGATGATAAATAGAACCCTGTGCTTAGATAGATGTTCTGTGTGCAACCAACAGGGAGACTACGAGGTCTGCAGGAGAATAGAGTGATGGACTCAGAGGTCTGAATCAATTAATCAGAAGATGGCAATGAATGAATCTCAAACAGTTTGGCTTGGCTAACCACCCTAAAATGTAATAGCACCATAAAATAGATTGATATGCTATCTTTCATATATGAAGATTCCTGACCTGCCTTCAAAAAGCTCATGAGTATTTAATTGGTTTCTATTGAAGCAGAAGGGATTGACTCACCTTGTTTGTCCCTCTTTTGTCCTGTGGAACATATATATGAAATACCTCACAATGGTGACAGACATAGGCTCTGGTCATGAATCAAAGTAAAATAAACTGTATACCCATTTGTGATACACTGAAAACTGTGATGACTAATGCAGGAGACCATGAATAGATTCATATTTGACTCTGACACCAATTGCTTGATCCTTGGTAAATCACTTAATTCCATTAAACCTCAGCTCCTCATCTGTAAATTGAGGATGATAACACTAGTTCTGCCTACCTGTAAAAGGTAGGAGAACAGAGTCTGTTGTAAACCTAAAAGTGGTTAATAAGTATTACCTATTATGATTTTACCATTTAAAAATATCTTTGGAGAAAATGAAAAATGGGCATTTTTGGTATATTTAAAATTTTACTATATCTATATAAATACCGTGTTTCCCCGATAATAAGACACTGTCTTATTATTTTTTTTTGGACAGAAAACCACCAGAGGGCTTATTTTCAGGGGAGGGCTTATTTTAATGAACATTGACAGCAATTTTAATAAACAGGTAAATGTGAACAAAAAAATGTACCTTTATTCAATAATGATCATGTCATCTTCTTCAACAACATCGTCATAAGTGTCCATACCCTGAATTCCATCCTGGATGTCTTGTGCCTCCATTTCCTTCAGAAGAAGTGGACCCAATCTGTCATGTCCAGCAATATAGCTCTCTTTAAATGAATATGTCTTGTCCAGGTAACCTGCTCGTAGTGCCTTGGCGACACAGCAGTCAGTAATTTTATCCCATGACTTCTTCACCCAAGTCACGATTTCTTGCAGACAGGGCTTCACAAAGTTTCCATGCTGATTTCTTTCCATTCTATTTTCAATGTAGTCATTGACTTCCATGGTCAAATGGTCCTTGAATGGCTTCTTTATTGCAATATCAAGGGTCTGGAGATAGGCAGTCGTTCCTGCAGGAATCATTACTTGATCTATTCTTCTCTCTGCAAGGAAGTTCTTCATTTCTTTAGCGCGGTGAGTGCTGGCTGAATCCCAGACTATCATACCTCTTTGGTTACCTCACATAACAAGTGGCAGCATTAAATCAACCCACTTTCTTATAACGGCTTGTGTACACCAGGCTTTTTCCGTTTCAGAACATAAATGCCAGATACACGTTCAATCTTATCTTTTTTGCCCTTACTGATGATTAGAGGTGTGGCTTTCTTTCCATCCAAACGAATTGCCAAAACACAGGTGACCCGTGCACTTTCATAGCCAGTGGTGGGAATGTAGATTGACGTTGCACCCCTGTGATGAATTGTTGTTTGAGATCCTTGTCCCATAAACACTGCAGTTTCATCCATAGCAATCATACTGCAGGTTTGGTACTTGGAAATGTCGATCCTATCAATAAAGGACTTGAATGCAAGCGCACGTTTAATAACTTCAGCATCTTCCAGCTTAAACAGTGTTGTTGATCTTCTTAGGGGCAGTTCACACCATTGAAGGAAACCGTCCAACCAGTGTTGTGATGCTTTGAATCTTTCTGAGACCATTTCAAACTCTGGTGCCATTGAAAGGGCAAATGCTTGAATAGCAGCCCTGCGCACAACCAAGGCCTTTGCTCTCCTGTCAGCAATCCATTCACCAATGAGGATCTCCAAGTCAGGATATAAGGGCTGCAGACCTGATCCAGACCTGCGCTTTTTCCCTTTTCCCTCATCCACCTGTTGATTGAGGTTATTATAATCTGCTCTCCATTTTCTGACCATTCGAAGATCCAAAAGTTTTTATGTTGTCCTGCCTCAGCTCTCCTCCGTGGCACTGCTCTCAATGGCGCCAGCAAGCAAATCACTGGGGAAGAACAGGATGACGTGCTCACTGCTGTAGCTCTGATTGGATGCAGCTCGGAGCATGGCGTGCGTTTCACGGGGGGGGGGGGGGCATACAGAGGGTACCGCAATGTAGCATGTAGCGCAGGGGATCACCTTCACTACAGTAGCAATCTCAATAGGGCTTATTTTCGGGGGAGGGCTTATTTTAGAGGAATCTTACACAGTAAGGGGAGGGCTTATTTTCGGGATAGGTCTTATTATCGGGGAAACACGGTAGGTAGATGCTACTTTCTTAATCCTTTTCTAGGGAGTTTTCAGAAGGGCAATTCATTCAGAAGGAAAGACTCAATTATATCTTTAGCCTGAAAGCCCTGGAGTACATAATATTGTATGTACTTCCTGCTCAATTTTTATTAAGGTGAAATAAAACTCAAATAAAATATCTAAAGCCTTGAGAGGAAACAGACACACTGAGAAGTATGTATGGAAAGGGAAATATTTTTTAAAAACTGTATGGAGAATTTTATAGGATGATTATAGGAAAACCTTTGAATATTTTTTACCATCAGTCAGTGGGGCTACATTCTGCTTCTCCTAATTATATTCCATGGTCAATTGATTGACCGTAAACTTTGGAACCAACTTATGTGCTCTAATAGATCTTTTGTTTGGACTCTGGATTCTAGGAATACCAAATTGGACCCTAGACTAGAAGGCAAATGATACTAATTGTAGATCACTAGGAAAATGCTGTTTCTCAAAATGGCATAATATTTAGCTAAGGAACATTCCCTAAAGGTGATATAGACCAGGGTGTGTGTGTGTGTGTGTGTGTGTGTGTGTGTGTGTGTGTGTGTGTGAGAGAGAGAGAGAGAGAGAGAGAGAGAGAGAGAGAGAGAGAGAGAGCCTTTAGGCTGTCTGGGGAATCCTATAAACATTATCTAGGATTAATTTTGTAAATTTATCATACAATATGTAGGGAGTCAATTATGTTGAAACATTTATCAAATTTCCTGGTCCAAGGTTAAGAACCTTGATCCAGTCTCATTATTTAGAAGAGAAAATGGAGACCCAAGCAAAAGTAATGAGTAGAAAATTCTGGATTTTAACTCATTTTCTCTGACTCCAAATATAATATTCTTCTTCTTTTCCAAAATGATATTGCTAAAGCATACTCTGACCATGCCACCACCCTGTTCAAGTAGCTCTACTCCATCTCCCTATGGTTTTTAGGACCAAATGGGATGTGGGATGTGTTCAGGGAAGACTTGTATCTCTGGTGTAAGAGCTGCTTTACACCTTTGGTGTCCATTTAATGCACCTAACTCTCTCACTTGTGGCTCCAAAAAGCTGTAGAGTGCAAAGCAGCCATACTCCAGCAAAACTTTTTGGCAGACAGGCTAAACCAGGTTAAGGGTAACCGAAGGGTCTCAAACCCATCAGTGAGTTAGGGGGGTGTCTACCCCAAGTATGTGAAGACTTCCCCCTCGTGTAATGGGAGAATCAGAACAATTTGTTCCAAAGACCACAAAAGCAGCTGAAGAAGGCACTGTGGAGTGCTTAGAGCTTGGTTAGAAATCAAAGATGCCAAGGTCATCCACTGCATCTTGAGCTGTCACCAGTCATCTTGACTGTGTCCTTCGACCAGACTGTGATGACTCTGGAAGAGAAAGTGAGGCTGAAGACTTCTTATAAATGTGCCTCACTTAAATCCAAATTATGCATGAATTAAAGACATCACTCATACCATTTTTACATATCTTAAAGTGCTGTGTCAACAGGGAAGTAATGAAATAGCATGTGCCATTACATCAGGAACTGTAGTCACAACCCTGCTCACAGGCAGCCCAGGCCAGAGGGTTGTCTTATCACTGGAAGTGGCAATGTGGAATTCAGCAGCCCCCTGGGGGTCCAAGCAGCCTTTTAAGGATCATGCTGCTCATCTCTGGTGTGAGGAAGAGGCTGTAAAAGGTGCCTTGAAAATTGTCTGCTTACCCAACCCTGGCCTGATTCCTGCAACAAAACACACACACGAACACAAAAATGTACAAAAGTCTTCTTCAAAGATGATTTCATTCACCACTGGCACATGGAAGATGGTTATCTGTGTGAGATCAGATGTAGACTCTTTTATGTATAATTAAAAGCCCTTCATATCCTTACTTCATCTTACCTTTTTATATATTATTCCCCTCATGTACTCTTCAATTTCCTACTTGTTCATTTGTAGAAATGAAATTTTATCTCCCAATTCTGTGACTTTGAATAGGCTGCTCCCATACCTGCAATGTACTTCTCTTTTGCCTCAGATTATTTAAATGCCTAGTCTCCTTTAAGCTTAAGACATGAGATGCAGACTCATTTTCTCATTCCCCAATCTATTAGTTCCCTCTCACCTGCAAATTGACTTGTATTTACTTGGTTCATATAGATTTTATATAATAGTTATTTTGTCTTAATAGATAAAGAATTTGCTTGCAAATCATGAAGCCCTGGTTTCAATCCCATATCTGATGTAACTTGCTATGATTATTTGAAACTGAGAAAATTCTTTTGTCCTAGGCAACTCTCAAGTTGCAGAAAAGTCACTGATGTGATTTGATGGGGGCTATTTCCTCTAGGAAATTAGTCTATGATAGTTAAATTATAGATCTCAACTCAGCACAGTACCTGACACTTACTAGGCATCTGATAAATGCATGTTCATTGATTCAATTGATTTCAATCACAAGATATCTAGTTCCAATCTTTTTTTTAAAGTATTAATGTATTCAAGAAAAATTGGCCCATTTGCAAATTTAATTGTTTCTGTCTCATTTGAGTTCAGACCTCAACTGAGAGCATCCCTTGAGATAATTCTTGTTTCTCAGTATGGGAACTTATGGGTCTAATCTAAAACTGTGCTCAAGACATCTGCTCCCATGATAGTGTGACTACATAAACACTTGAAAGATTAGAGCAAACAAGGAAGGCTTTCTTAGTGATCTATTTGACTGGACTAGGGTACTTCTGAGGCTAAAATTCACATAGGTCTCTAAAGCAAACCTAATTACTCTTCCACTAGTTCTCTCTCATCTTCTCACCTTTGGTCCACAACAAACCAAATGGACCCATCCAAAAAAAGTCCTTTATGACTGCAAAAAGTCAACTAAAACCATCTAGTAGTCCTGGATACCTTGAGATAGTACATAGGAAGGTTAATCCACAGATTATTTAAATAGTCAGGTAATTTTCAGTCCAGTATTTAGATTATAGATATAGATGCTGAAACATCTCAGGCTTGCCTTGCTTCTTGTTCAATAGAAAGGCAAAATGCCAGAGGTTAATGATACAATGATAAGTGATGTGGCTCCAGTTAATCAATGGAACAACATTTATTAAGCCCTTAATATATGTCAAACACTCTCTTAGGTAGTGGGGATAAAAAGATATAATTGAAGTTGACACTTCTATTTTATCCAGAGAGACAACATGCATACATACACATACACATACAGACGTACACATATATGTGTATATGTGTATGTCTACATATATATGTATACATAAACTACTTTGTGTATGTGTGTACATACTCACAAAGTAGTCTTAGAGGAACTGGTAGCAGCTGGGGGTTCAAAAAAGGGCTCATGTAGAAGTTCTCATTACAGCTAAGCTTTGAGCAGAACAAGGAATTCTGAGAGACAGATGAGGAAGAGGGGAATTCCAATAATTGACAATAGGCTGTGAAAAGCATGGTGATGGGATAACCAGGGTCATGTTTGAAGAATGAACAAAACAAATATATAGAGGATGTGTAGGGAAGCAACATATAATAAGGCTGGAAAAGTAGGTTGCAACCAAATTTTGAAGGATTTTAAATGTTTAATTCAGGAGTTTATATTTATTCCCAGAAATAATAGAGAACTAGGGCAGCTAGGTGGCACAGTGAGTAAGAGCACCGGCCCTGGAGTTGGGAGGACCTGGGATCGGTTCCGGCCTCAGATACTTAACACCCACACACACACACACACACACACACACACACACACACACACACACACACA
>NW_027187323.1:5183824-5300654 GCF_028583685.1 Petaurus breviceps papuanus
ACACACACACACACACACACACACACACACACACACACACACACACAAAAACCTGGCCGTGTAACCTTGGGCAAGTTACTTAACCCCAATTGCTTAAAAAAAAAAGAAAGAAAGAATAGAGAACCACTGGAATTTATTGAGTAATTAATGTGATCAGACCTGTGCTATAGGAATATTTGGAAGATGCATGGAGGATTGACTTAAGGTAGGGAAAGCCAATGAAGACACTATTATGGTAGTCTAGGAGAGAGGGTGAAAGTTTTGAATTACATTGGTGGTACTGAGAGGTGAAAAAAGAGAATGGATGTGACAGCTGTATCATCTAGTACTGGGGAAAAGATTAGCATTCACATAATCTTAATGATACCTAGACTATATTATATGCATAACAGAGTAAAGAAAATGCCAGTAGAAATCTGTGAAGGAATTGATTGTCTAGATCAGGGATGGAGAACCTGTGGCTACAAGGGTTAGGGTTAAGGTTAGTATTAGAGTTGTGAGCCTATAGGTCCTCAAATGTGGTCCTTTGACTGAATCCAAACATGAAAGAACAAATCCCGTTAACAAAAGTATTTGTTCTGTAAAACTTCGACTCAGTCAAAAGGATATATCCAAGGGCCTAGAAAGCCACATGTGACCTCAAGGCCCCAGGTCCCCACCACTAGTCTAGATGGAGGAAATAGGGGAGATTTTTATGAATGCCACATAAAGAGCTCGGTCATAAATAACGGGGAGAATTTTAGTATCAATGGATAGAGAATAAGGAGAAAGAGTACATTCAAGCTTTGGATGAATGAGCAAAAGGTCAGAGTTGGAACAGGGTGAGAAAAATTCAGGAGTCAGTCAATTAAGCAAACAACCAATCAATAAATGTTTATTATCTAAATATTATATACAATGCACTGTACTAGATTCTGGGGATACAAAGAAACAAACTCTCTCTTCCATCAAGGAGAATGCATTTTATCAGAAAAGAAATAACTACATTTATAAGTTTATGTTAAATACACAAAGAAGATAATGGGGGAGAAATGGGGGGTAGGGTTCAGAAAAGGCTTCATGAAAAAAGTAGAACTTGAGGTTAGAACTGAAGGAAACAAGTGTTTCTAAGGGATTGAGGAAAGGAAAAAGTGCTTTCTAGTATTAGGGGACAGGCAATACAGTCTTGGAGATGGGAAATGGAATGTGTGAGGAATAACATGAGACCTAGTCTGGTTAGATCACAAAGTATAAGGAGAGGAATTAAGTGGGTTCTTAGCTGTGAAGAGCTCTAATAGTCAAAAACAAGAGAAGGATTTTATTTTTAATCATAAAAGTAGTAGGGAACTATATGGAGTTTATTGAATGGGAGAGTGACATGGATTTTAGGAAAAACACTTTAGTAGATCTGCAAAAGTTAGTGTGGAGTGGGGAGAGACGATGTAGAGAGATCAACTAGAAGGCTCTTATAATAGTCCAAGTTAAAGGTGATAAGGGCCTAAAGAAGGATGGTAACCTTGCAAGAAAAGTGGATAGATACAAGAGAGGTACTGGAGGTAGAAGTGACTGATAATTTGGCAAATGATTGATATATGAAGTGAGGAAGAGTGCAGAATCAAAGAAAATGCCAAGGTTGCTAAGGGTGAATGAAAGGGTAATGATGGCCTTGATAGAAAATCATAAAGTTCTAGAGAGGCATGGTTTGGGGGTGGGGGGAAGTGATAAATTTCACTGTGGGACAGTGTCAAAAGTAATGGATCCTAAAAAAAACAAACAGAAAAAAGTCTATAGTTGATTATAGAAGCAATTGGTCACTTTAGAAAGAATAATTGTACTAGAGTAGAAAGGATAGAAGCCAGATTGCAAGAGCTATGAAAGTAAGTGATATGTTAGGAAGTTAAAGTGATGAGTATAAACTTCTTTTTCTTCATGTTTGGCAGAGGAGGGAAGGGAAAATAGAGATAACAACTTGGGGCAGGAAATTTGAGGGCGCAGAATCTGTCTGAAAAATACCCTATAATGATGAAAGTAGCCAAGATAGTAGAGTAGCAAGAACAGTGAGATCCAATACCCCACCAATTCTTCCAAACAGATAAAGAAAATGCACCACATCAAATACTAATCAGAAAATAAAAAAAATAATAAAGTAACAGTGAAATATTAGATTAGACCAGGTCAGCATGGAGAAATAGAGAAGTATGTAGAGAATAGAAATGGGGTCTAGACAGAAAAGCCTTCCTAAGGCATTTTAGTGTAGGGAGAGGTGGTGTTTCAGGGCAAGAAGAGGTCCCAAATCCAGCACAGAGGGGCCTAAATTGTGTGGGGTCAAGGAATAATTAAAGCAAAAACAAAAATGAGTAGCTGTGTTTGTCATTACAAAATTCCATATCTTAAATCCTTGGTGGACTAAGAAAGGGCCCTGTGTCTAGGGGTAGCATTCCAGGCTGAAGAGTGGCCATGGGCCCCATTTGTGAACTGAGCAAGGAATAGGTTCAGAAGGGAGCAGCAGCTGTAGGGTTTGGACCCCCAGCAGGGTCCCAGTTCCAACTTCAACCCATTCTAGAGCCTATAGAGAAATAAGGGCAATAAGCTTAGACCAAAGGGGAACTTATTTGTCACTCTGAACCAGCAGAACTTTCCAGCTGTCTGGTACTGACTGAGTTCAGCATTAGTCTAATGAAACTTCAAACAGGGGGAATCACACAGCATTACTGCCCAGACTCCTCAAACAGTTAAACTCAGAGCATAAGTATAATAATTATATTTTGCCCTGGATTATACCACTTTGAGAGTTAAGAAAAGTTTGGAGGTCCACAACCTGTGTAATCATTTAGTATCCCAAGAAATAAGAGGCAGAACCAGCCCAGACATTCCTTGCTAAAGTGCATTGTAGTGCCAATGCAATATTCACAGTGCCAACAGTGACTGTAAATCTGCCAGAGTAGTTCTCAATCACAAAATATAATAGACTCTCCATATGGAAGACAGAGGTAAAACAATTTCAAAACAATTTATTCAGACACCAGAAAACAGAAAATCCCAAAACCAGAAAGCTGAATCTATCATAGTAGCAAAGAAATTCATATACCATAACACCACAGAGAACCATATCATCCTTTAGCCTTTCCACAAACCAACACTCACAAATCTAGCTATCTGTTTGCCTGCTGTCCTCTCTCTCCCACAATCTTGCTGTTCTGACTCCCAGCTTCCTGCGGGCTCTGCTCCACCCCTTAGCAAACTCCTCCCACCACAGGCTCCATGTGATTACATTTGGCCTACTAAGGAGCAAGGAAGATCTTCAAATCAGGGAAGGTCTTCAAATTCCCTTTGGCTTCTTAAGGGGCAGGGAAGATCTTTGAATTTCCATTACCATTGCAAGCACAGAGATTATATTTAACATAAAGTACGAATTCAGAAAGAAGTCTGGAAGAATGAGTAAACAAGTCCTCTCATTCTCTATCCCTCTCTCGTGCTCTCTTTCCCTATATCTCCCTCCTCTCCCC
This sequence comes from Petaurus breviceps papuanus, assembly GCF_028583685.1. NCBI lineage: Eukaryota > Metazoa > Chordata > Mammalia > Diprotodontia > Petauridae > Petaurus > Petaurus breviceps. The sequence goes on from NW_027187323.1 coordinate 5,187,310, forward strand.
CTCTCCTCTCCCCCTTCCCCTTTCCCCTCCTCCCTTCCCCCTTACCCCCTCTCTTTCTCTCTCTCCCCCTTCCTCCATCTCTTCCCCTCTCTCCCCCTTCCTCCCTCCCTCTCTCCCTCTCTCCCCCTCTCCTCACCCCTTTTCCCCTTCCCCTTCCCCATCCTCCCTTCCTCCCTCTCTCCCTCTCTCTGTCTCTCTTGTCTCTGTCTCTCTGTCTCTCTCTCTCTCCCTCTCTGTCTCTCTGTCTCTGTCTGTCTGTCTGTCTCTCTCTCTGCCTGTTGAAGAACCCTGTGAAGTTCTCGGGTGCTTCTGTCAATCACTGCCAGCACCTCCCTTCATTCATTCATTCATTCATTCATTCATTCATTCATTCATTCTCGGGGTTCCAAGCCTCCGGAGCTAGGAAGGATAGCACAGGCCATCCAACCCATCCTGTAGCCGAACAAGCATCCTCGTATCCCTCACCGAAGGCACTCAAGCATTAGCTTAGAGAGGCCCAGTTAGGGGAGCGCTGGCTGACCATCCCACATCCTCACTCCTTTACCAAACATTGATTAAATCCCCGACTGCTTAAAGCATCTTGATTGGGCGGGGCATTGGGGACTGGCGAAAGAGAGTAAAGATCTAAAAACAAACAAAGAAACAACTCCTGCCCTCCTCCAGGGAAGTAGTAGTGAGGAATGGAACCCTAACCTAGGTAGCTTTCATGTGTAATTGACATGAGCGCACCTTGATCCTGAACTGGCAGGCGGCCCTTGCTACCGTCATTGAGGGGAGTAGCCCTCCTGGAGAAGGGGCCCTGACACCCTCTGCCAACACCATCACCACTGCCACCACCAACCACAGAGGAGATGCCACCCTTCTAGCAGCCAAAATGGAAGTAAAGGATTTGATTATAACCTGTGAAAATAAGATGCAGACAGAGCTTGACCTATATACCCCCAGCTGGTGAAACGGTGTAGCCTTCTATCCTCCCTGGATCTTCCAGGTGAAATGCCCCTTGATCTATTCAAGCAGGAAAAGGCCCAGATCTCTCCAAGGAGCTCCAGCCAGCACTTCCCAACTCAGAAAGATATAGATTATGCCCAGATAATACAAAACTCTGAGAAGTCGGACTCTCACTTGCAGTTGGGAGCATCTTTTTGGAATAGGCTCCCCAAAGGCCCCCTGGGCCAGCCCAGCTTCACAACATGCAATGCTTACAGCCCTTGGTGGCAGGACCCAGTACAAAAACTGAAGAGGGTTCTGGCTGCTCCAGTGGTCAGCTCCTACATGACTTGGAGCCCACACAGATCCAGGGGCTTATATCACTCATGACCGAACAGTCCCCAAACCAAAGATCATCAGTCTCCTACCCTCCTAAGCGCTCAGCCAGGCCCCATCCCAAGGCCAAGAGAAGACTCAACTACAACCCTTGATCAACCCCACCCCTGGTCCCTGAGAGGTCTGGTCCAATGCTGGCTCCCTTTGCCTTACTGTGTGACCCTGACTTAGTCATTTCCTTTCCTTAGCCTCAGTGTTCTCTCAAAAATGAGAGGCTCCTACTAAATGATCCTTGAGGTCTCTGATTGTTCACAATGTTTAATCCTTTGTATTCCTACCTTTTAAAATTGGAAAATAGAGGGATCTCCCCATGGGAAAAAAAGAATGAGTAAACAAAAAATAATCCTGAAATTATAATGAAAAAACAACCTCTCTCTCTCTCTCTCTCTTTTTTTTTTTTTTTTGCTGACCAGGAGGTTCAATACACAAACCCAGAGTAATGGAAGACAAGATTGGAAAGGAAATTAACAGTGTGGCATGAGAGCTAAACCTTGCCCAAGCAACACACTACTTGTAAATGAGAATAGAACAAAGATAGACTAATGACTCCATGTAACAATAAGAAATTGTAAAATTAAGTCAAAAGACTTTGAAAGACAGAAGAACATATAAAGTACTTCATATGGAAAACAATTGACCTGGAAAACAGATAAAGGAAAAATAATTTAATAATAATTGGACTTACCTGAAAACCATGAACAAAAAAAAAATCTAGACATCATATTTTAAGAAATCACAAAAGAGAACTGTCCATATACCTAAGAATCAGAAGACAAAGTGAAAATACTGCTAACCACCTCATGAAAGAAATCCTAAAAGTAACATTCTAGCCAAAATTTAGAGTTTCCAAGTCAAAGAAAAAAAAAAGCTGCATGCAACCAGAAAGAAAGAATTCAAGTACCAAGGAGCCAATGGTTCACACAATATTTAACGGTTGCCTTCATAAAAAAGTGAAGAACTTTCAATAAAACATTCCAGAAGGCAAAGGATATAACCTTATATAAGCTGAATAACTGTAATGGAAAAACAAAATTGATCTTTAATGAAGCAGAAGACTTGCAATCATTCACGATGAAAAGATCAGAACTGTGTAGAAATTTTGAATATCAAAAACAAAATTTTTTCCTCAAATATAACTGGGTACAGAAATTAATGTTATCCAAGAGGCAAGTAGGAAGGAAAAAGGTTAAGAGAAGGGAGAGGCAGAGGAAAAAGTAGACAGTAGTCAATAGGAAAATATTCTTGAAAAGAGCACAAGGTAGAAAAAAAGAAGGATAAAGAGAAAAGAACATGAAAGAGGAAGATACACTTTTAGCAGTTATGCCTGTGGATGTGAATGGGATGAACTTGCCCACAAAATGGAAGAAGTTAGTAGAATGGATTAGATACCAGAATACAACAATATGTTGTTTACAAGAAACATACTTGAAACAGAAAGATACAGAGGAAGTTAAAAGAAGAGGATGGAATATAATCTTTTTTGTTTCAGATGAAGTAAAAAGGCAAGGATAACAATCATGATATCAGACAAAGGAAAAGCAAAATTAGACTTAATTAAGTTAGACAAACAGAGAAACAATATTTTGCTAAAAAGGTACTGTAGTCAATATATTAAATATGATAACTATATCCACCAAATTGCCTGTCATTCAAATTATTAAATGTAAATTAGTTACAGGAAGAAATAGCTAGTAAAACCATAAGTGTTAGGGGACCTCAATTTTCTCCTCTAAGACAAATCTTACCAAAAAATGAACAATAAAATAGTTAAGGGAAGGAATAGAATTTAAGAAAAGTTAGATTTGAAAGACCATTGGAAAATATTGAAAGGGAAAATAAAGGAGTATATCTAATTCTTACTTGTATATGGCACTCTTGCACAAATTAACCATGTATTAGGGCATACACACCTCATAAATAAATGAAGAAAGGCAGAAATAGTAAATTTATCTTTTTCTTACCACAGTGCAATAAAATTGATTTAATAAAAGGCCTTTGAAACATAGGTTAAATTAATTGGAAACTTAATTACCTAATCATAAAAAATAAATGGGTCAAAGAAAAAATATCATAGAGACAATCAATTTAATAAAGATAATTACAATGAGATAGCATGCCAACATCTTTGGGGTTAATTCAAAGTAGTATTCTTATATCTTTTTTTTATTTTTTGAAATTTTCTTTTTGTTTTATTAGAAATGTGATTTCAACTCATGCTTTTTTTGGATTCACTTGATTGTAAGTTTTGTTTTGCATTCCCTAATGTTTATTTTTGTATATGTCTCTTCTTTTTTTTTATCAGTTTCTTGTAAGCAATAGATTATAGGGTGTTATTTTCTTGCCTTATATGTCTTTCCATTTTTTTTGGAATTATTTAATCCATTCACATTCAAAGTAATGAGAGTTAGACATATATTTTTCACTGTCTTTACTAGTTTTTTCCTTAAGTTTTTTTTTCCCTTTTCTTCTTCTATAAAAATAATACTGTGTTTCTTCGGTTATTTTAGTTTAATCCTTTTTAAAGTGACCATATTATCACTATTCCTACTGTCTATCTTCCCATTAATTTTGTTTATTAGTTCATTTTTATTTCTTTCTTTTAACTGGTTACTTAATTTTTCCTTCTTTTTTTCTTCTCAAACAAGTACATTTCCTTTCTTCTCTTTCAATTAGTCCTATTCATTAGGATTTTTTTTCCCCAGAGAACACTTCTCCCAGTCATTCTCTTCATTCTTTACCACCTCTTTCTGTCTATTCTAAACCTTCATTTCCTGTTCATAGCCTCTATCATTATCTAGAATCTCTCTTCTCTGCATTCCTCATGGAGTAATGGAATCTGAGGTGTAAATTCTGGTCTCCTCCTCTAAGCAGTTTCTGCCACTGCCTTGTAAAGCTTACACTATGGATTCCATTTTTCCATTACGATTTACTCCTCCAAAATGTCAATTCTTTCAAATAACTGAGAACGCTGCACCATTGCCAGATCTTCCTCACCACCATGTCCCTGATAATGCAGCCTATTATGGATGTATTCCTTCCTCCTGGACACCTTCCTTCACCATTTGCCTCTATTGGTTTGTTGCATTTCCCTCCAACCCCCTAGTCTCCAGTTGTCCTCAGGGGTTCTAACTATTTCCCCTTCAGAGGCAGGATGAGTGGTCTTTTCAAGTACCAGATCCTTATAGACAAAGCCCAGCACAAGGTTCCCATCTCCTTTTATATACCATCTCTTTTTACCCATAAAAAGATTCTTTAGTGACACCCATTCCCAACAACAAAACAAGGCATCCCTCATCCCCTACGTTTCCATCTTTCCCTTTTCTTCCTAATTCATTCCCTTGTGCATTCTTTTCTGATGAGAGACAACAGGGATCACCTTCCCTTCATTGCTAGCCCTCTGTTTGATCCAAGTACATTAGAAAGTCTCCTCTATCCTCCTCTTCCTCCCCTCCTCCCACTTCTCATGTAGCCTCCCTTTGTTGTAATGTAGTTCCCCCTAAAAAAAATTCACCTGTAGTTTGGTGTAATGGGAATAGGAATTTGAAGATCTTCCCTCCCCCTTAATAGACCTGTGGGGAGTTTGAAGACTTTCCCTGCTTTGAAAGTAAACTCTGCTCCCTAATAGGCTGAACGTAATCACATGGAGCCTGTGGTGGAGGGAATTTGCTGAAGGTGCAGCAGAGCCCACAGGAAGCTGGGGATCAGAGCCAGAGAGACAGGATGTTGAGGCAAGGAGATGGAGAGGTTTGTGAATAAATATTGATTTTGTTTTGGTTTGTGGGAAGGTTGAAGGATGCTGTGACTCTCAGTGTTATTATGCCTTCTTGATATCTTTGGTAGTATGATAGAATTGGTTTACCGGTTCTGGGATTCAGTTTTCTGGTATCTAAATAAATGCTTCAGTTCTGTCCTCTACCTGGGGAATCTGTTATATTTTACAATGAAACATTATGCAATATTTATAGTCATGGTCTTTATCATGATTGTGGGCACTGTAAATATTGCATTGGTGCTACATTGGGGTGTTGCAAGGTTCTTTCCATAATGCCCCTAGGCCTGATCCTCTATCATTATCTCTACTTGATTCCCTGTCTTCTTGTGTACCTTAAGAAAGAAGTGTTTTAGGGGCGGCCAGGTGGCTCAGCGAGTAAGAGCACCGGCTCCAGTGTCGGGATGACCTGGATCAAATCCGGGCTCAGATACTCAGCACCACACCCAGAAATAACTGGCCGTGTAACCTTGAGCAAGTTACTTAACCCCTATTGCTTTAAAAAAAAAAAGAAGTGTTTTACTGATCTCTTTGCTGTCACTCTGTTGCTATTGCTGTCCTTGACTACTGTGTGCCTTCACCTCTCATGCATTTCACTTGTCTGGGAAGACACAATGTGTACTTGTATATATGTTTATATACCATACAGACTATACATACATACATATATGTGTGTATATATAAAAATATACATATATTAACCTTTTAGAAGAAAGCATAAACAGCTGGAGGGGGGCAGGAAAGGACTTTTGCAGAAAGTGCTTAAAATCAGTCTTGAATCTAAGGGAATCTAAGAGCTATAAGTGAAGAAGAAAATAATTCCTCTGGGAATACTTTTGGGAATAGAAGACAACCCATTGCAAAGGTAAGGATTTTATTTAGGAACAGAAAGTAGAACAGTCAGGAAGACCTGAGTTTAAATCTGGCCTCAGACAGTTTCTAGGTGTGTGAATCTAGGCAAGTAATTTAACCCTATTTGTCTTAGTTTCCTTATCTGGAAAATAAGCTAGAGAAAGAAATGGCAAACCACTCCAGTATCCTTTCCAAGAAAACCCCAAATGAAGTTATGAAGAGTCAAATATGACTGAAATGACTTAACAACAAGAAATAGGGCAGTTAGGCCTGGATTGTAGTGTATGTAGAGGTGAATAATATGTGAGAAGACAAGAAAGGTAGGAAGGGTCAAAGTTTTAAGGGCTTTAAATGCCAGACACAAGAATAAAGGGAATAAGGAGCAACAGAAATTTATTAAGTAGGGGAGTGCCATAGTCAAGTTTGTACACTAGTAAACTACAACAACTAGTTCTTATCAACTCAGATAAGCTGATTGTTAAATTTTTCAGTGTAAGCATTTACACCTCAGAGATCAGCAAATGTAACAAGTCAAGACTAGATTTATCATTTTGTTGATTGCCTAGACTTAAGAAAGGGATTGAGAGGGGCGGCCTGGAGTCAGGAGGACCTGAGTTCAAAACTGGCCTCAGACACTTAACACTTACTAACCATGTGACCTTGGGCAAGTCATTTAACCCAATTGCCCTGCCCTCTGCCTCCAAAAAGCAAAAATAACCCCCCTCCAAAAAAACAAAACAAAACAAAACAAGAAAGGGATGGAGAAAGTGTTAATCATGCAGATTAAGCTTAAAAGTGTGACCTGTATGTGTGTGTGTGTGGGGGGGGGGGGTTTTGGAGGGTGAGAGAGCCAGATGTTAAATGTTTACTGATACACTATTGGATATGCATATTCAGAAAGTCTTTTTGACAGATGTGTCAATGATGGATTGAAATAGGGAGGGATGAGAGATGAAATGAGAGAGAGAGAGAGAGAGAGAGAGAGAGAGAGAGAGAGAGAGAGAGATTTATAGTCCAGGACAATAATTAAACAGAGGAAGGAGGTAATGAAGGTCAGAATTAGGGTGGTGGCTGCATAAGCATAAAAGAAATATTATAGCAAAGAAACCATAATATATAGAGACTTCTTCGATGGCCATTCAAAATAATTGTGATGAAGGTCTCCCTGTCACCCATTTCTTTCATCCAAGGGTAGTTTGGGGGTATGGCAGGATGTGTTGTCTGTAGCACATTTCTCATCTGAATCAAAATAAGTCAATAATGACCTTTGACAAAAATTGTTAAAGATTTTATTGATCTTTTGAATAAAACAAAGACTTGTTTCTCTAATTATTACTTGCTCAGCTACCTAAGTAAATGGTTTTTGTGGACATTGCTGTGACTTATGAAGTCAATTTGAAAGCCGAGTGACTTGTAGGGGCCTGTACTCATTTAGTTTATTGATAGAATTCCATTCTGTAGGTCAGAGAGTATTGTTTGGGCACCTCAAGGATCCTGTGGTACTTTCCAGATTCCTAGGAGCCCTTTATTTCTACTCCTTGTTTCTCTTGCCACCATCCATCATGTATGCTTTTGTTTCAGTCTAAACACTTCTGTAGTTTGATCTCATGCCCGTGCATCTTACCCTGGGCTAGAAAAGGTTCCTCTTTTTAAAGAGTGCCCTTATTATTTAAGGATCACATGCTGTAGCGGCAAGCACCCCAAGCGTCCTCAGGATTTGCAGCTACCACAGGTTCTTGGATCTGCTTTGTTAAAGGAAAGCAACTCAAAATGGGGTAAACAAGCTTACTTTAATAAGTCAGACATATATCGTTTACCTTGTTCAGGAGAAAAGGTCAGCACCCTGAACCTCAAAGTATACAGGCATAATTATCAAGACAGAAACAGATCAAGTAGACAGATTTCCAAACTGTCCAACCATTACATCCATACCCAGTCAACATCTGGGTTTCCACATTCTGGGTTTTTCAAAGCCAGGGGACTCTCAACAATGGCTTCCCAGAATTCAGATCAAATCATAGAACACTTCTCAAAGTGAGTCCCAAAACAAAGCTACACATCAGGGCTTATATAGCCTTCTCCTGGCTCAGAGAATGTAACAACCTTATTGACTCACTGGCCAATCAAGAAGTATCTACTGAAAAACAAGCCTCCCACCCCAGGCTTCAGGTGCACATTAGCCTAGGGGCAGGGAAGATATTTAAAATTTACATTCTTATTACACATGCTAACACATATTTCTAATCTCTGCACTTCACCATTGCCACAATGCTTATTTGATCTAACAACTAGCTTAGAACAGTGGTCATAATAGCCCTTTTAGTACTACTGAAGAAAAGGCACTCAACTTATTCAGACTCTTCATTTCATATATTCATTTCATTACTTGTTGGTAGAAAAAAAAGTCTTCTAACTTATTTAACTATAGGAATCCTGGAGATTTTTCATAATTATTTTTCAATATCCTACCAAGAAATCCTGTTATTTTCTTTCTTTTTCCATCCCATCCCTTCCCTTTCCTTTCTTTCCAAATTTATTTCAGACATTGTTTTCATGAAATGGTTCATTACAAACCCCTGCTGGGTTAATGGTATACCTGTTTGGCAGGTAAGCATAAGTTTCTTGTGTATTTTTTTTCCTTAGGGTTCATCCTTGTTCCAAATATCCACACATTTAGAAGGTTCAACAAATTTGGTCCTCCGCCTTTCTTCCCACTCCCCTGTTTTCCCTTTCATTTGTTTCCTGTTTAGCCCCTCCTCCCTTCCCTTGTGCATTTCCTTCCTCCCAGTACTTTTCCAAAAGAGTTATCATCTTTGTTATTTAAGAACTGTTTGATTACAGAGCAAGACTTTTTTTGGGGGGAAGGCAGGGCAATTGGGGTTAATTGACTTGCCCAAGGTCACACAGCTAGTAAGTATTAAGTGTCTGAGGCCAGATTTGAACTCAGGTCCTCCTGACTCCAGGGTCAGTGCTCCATTCACTGTACCACCCACCTGCCCCATGAAACTTTTTTAAAGAGAGTACTGAATATACCATTGGTGACTTTTACAATTCTAGAATAGAAATATTTTTAGAGAGTGGGATACAAATGAAACTTTCCAAACAAAACCATGTAGTACTTGCTCAAAAACTACTAACAATTATATTCTGCAACCTCTTTCAGGGACCAAGTCATATGTTGAATGCTATTTATTCATCTACTATTAGAGTTTTACCTCATAAGGTACTTGTGATTTTGCCATAAGGAACTCTCAAATGGGGAAACTTATCTTCTAATGATGCTCAGCACCTTCTATGAAAGTAACAGTCTGAGGTAGTTGCCTGGGCATTATGTGTCAGAGTCTGGACATGAACCTTCCTGTTATTGCCACTAAACCATTTTGTTTCCATTTAAATCAACTTCCTAATTTTTATCTCCCAGTGAAGAAAGAGAACACAAGTTAATAGTTCTATGACAATTATCTATGCGTGTCATAGGGAGTCATAGGCTAACACGTGGGTGCTGTCCAAAGGAATATAAATTTTGATTGCTTATACTTCAGACATATCTTGAGGCTTGGGGGCTTAGTCATTACATCATCATTATTTTTTTAATGGGACCTTTAAATGGGACAATTAATTCTTTTGTCTCCAGCAGGTTTCATTTGTGATTTCTTGAAATAGAGCTCTAGAAAACCAGGCTTTAACCAAGCCCATTTGGGATTCAAATGGAGCTACTTGACTATGTCTTTAAAACTAAATCACCCTGGCTATCACTTATTGGGGAATAATAGGCCCCAGCCCTAGCCAGACTTGCTCATTGTTTTGGTTTTGAAGCCTCCAATAAGTGTAAATAACAGTTGTTTCTGTTCTAGCCAGAAAGCCTGAGGGTCTTCCCTTCCCTGACTGATTCTTTTGTGAAGGCAAAAAGGGCCATCTTTTACGTCAATTCTTACCTAGCCTTTAACCACTGCATGGATGTTGCCTCAGACAAATTGAGATCTGGGAAAGACCCTAGCTTAAGAAGGCCAAGATTGGGCCATTGCTAGTCATCCTGACCTACATCTTTCTACTGGATTCAGATGATTCAGGAGGGGAGAGTGAGGCTGATGACTTTGAACAGCTTTGCCTCACTTAAATCCAACTCACTTGCCAATCAAGACATCATTCTTTTGATATCCTTGGTCCTCTTCTAGAATGAAGGAGGAACAATGACAATAATATATATATATATATATATATATATATATATATATATATATATATAAAAGATAAAGAATCTTTTTTTTTCTCAAAATGTTTTATCCTTTCCTCACAGTTCTTTTGTTAAACCTTCTTCACTGGCTATTCTTCCCTAACTCTTTGATACTTACTGAGACACTAGTCTTTTCCTTCCTTTTAGCCCCCTTTCCTTTCCTTAGAAAGAAGAACAGTAGTGAGAGAATGAGAGAAAAGTAGTGCTCAACACTCATATTTATATTTGATGCTTTTATACTGCTACTTTTTATACCACTACTGCTCTCTTTCCCTCACAATCCAGGTTCTTATCCGTTATTTTCCTCCTTTTATTTTTTCTTTCATGCTTTACCCTCTGAAGATGGAATTTGTTCACTTATTATTAATTCCTCACTGTTTATCCTCATTTTTAATCCTCTTCTCCTTGTCCCTACCTATTCCTAGTTGAATTTAATACATTTATACACCGAACACTCTTGCTGTGTATATGTATTTAATGCTCCTTTGATTCAGATGAAAGTGATGTCCATGTATTGTCATGTCTCTCACATTTTCTTTAATATCTACATAGTTTTTGTCTCACACAGTAAGTCATAAGACATAAGTTCTGGGGTGGAGTCAAGATGGTGGAGTAGAAGCACGAACTCCAAGTGGCTCCAGCTTCCACCTTTCCCAATCAATGTAAAAAGGGGGCTCTGAACAAACTTTGGAGCTGCAGAACCCACAAAATGACACAGAGAAGCTAACCTCCTGCTGAAGACAGCCCGGCAGGCCAGCAGCAAGCAGCCTGAATAGCACTCTGGGTGCTGAGCCCAGCCCCATGCCCAGGCTTTAGTCCCAGGGCGGGCCTGACCAGCCGCCAGCCTGAGGGACTCCAGATCAGCAGCAGCTATGGCCGGTTCCAGAATTATCAAAACATAGATGTGAGGGACAAAGTAAGAGATCAGTGCAGTCTGGACTTTGGGACCTAGTAAGTGGGAGCATGTGGCTTTTCCTGCAGGGCAAGAATCCGGTGAGATGCCAGCACAACCAGCCAGCGCCATGTGGCAGCTTCAGCTCCTGGCCTGCAGAGTGTAGGGGGACCAAGCAACCAGTCAGAGTGGTAATTGCTCTTGCTTTAACCTGCTTGGATCTGGATTGCAGTCTAGGGTGGAGGTCCTGGCTCATGTGTACAGCTTGCTACAGTGTGTGGAGGCGTCAGAAAAGGCACCCATTTAATAACTCCAACAGCTGAGAAAACCCCAGTGTTTGGGATGAAAGCTCCCCTATCTGGTGGCAAGGTCCTACTGTGCCAAAAAGCCCAGGGGTCAAGTGACTGAGCTACAACATGACCAGGCAAAGGAAAAAAAAAAACAGAAGATTCCAACATTACACTCCTATTTTGGGGAAATAAAGGAGCAAAGCATGGAACACGAGGAAGACAGTTAAGTCAGAACTCCTGCACCAAAAGCTTCAAAGGGAAATACGAGCTGGTTACAGGCCATAGAGGACCTTAAGAAGCAGATAAGAGAAGTAGAGGAAAAATTGGGAAGAGAAATGAGAACAATGCAAGAAAATTATGAAATGAGAGTCAACAGCCTGACTGAGGAAAATAACACCTTAAAAAAGAGACTAACTCAAATGGCAAAAGAGGCTCAAAAAAGGCAATGAGGAGAAGAATGCCTTAAAAAGTCAAATTTTCCAGGTGGAAAAAGACTCTCAAAAGCTCACTAAGGAGAATCATTGCTTCAGAATTAGATTGGAGCAAATGGAAGCTAATGACTTTATGAGAAATCAAGATGCTGTTAAACAGATCCAAACAAATGAAAGAATAGAAGGCAATGTAAAATATCTCATGGGAAAAACCACTGACCTGGTAAATAGATCCAGGAGAGATAATAGAAACATTATTGGGCTACCTGAAAGCCATGATCAAAGTAAGAACCTAGAAAGAATCCTCCAGGAAGTTCTCAAAGAAAACTGCCCTGATGTTTTAGAACCAGAGGGCAAAATAGAGGTTGAAAGAATCCACCAATCACCTCCTGAAAAATATCCCTAAAAGAAAACTCCTAGGAATATTATAGCCAGGTTCTGGAATTCCCACATGAAGAAGAGAATATTACAAACATCCAGGAAGAAACAATTTGAATATCGTGGAAACACAATCAGTATAACCCAGGGTCTGGCAGCTTCTACACTGAGGGATCAAAGGGCTTGGAATATGATATTCTGGATGTCAAAGGAGCTGGGATTAAGACCAAGAATTACCTACCCAGCAAAACTGAGTATCATGTTTCAGGGGAAAATATGGTCATTCAGTGGAATAGAGGACTTCAAGCATTCTTGCTGGAAAAACCAGAGTTGAAAAGAAAATTTCACATTCAGATACAAGAAGCAAGTGAAGCATGAGAAGGTAAACAGGGAAAAGAAATCATAAGGAACTTTTCAGAGTTGAACTATTAACATTCCTACATGGAAAAACAATAAGTGTAACTGATGAAACTTGTTAGTATGAAAATAGTTGAAGGGAATAATATATATGAGGGTATATGGGCATATGAATACATATATAAATGTGTGTATATATGTTTACAGGTATACATAGATAGAAGGCACAGGAACAATTTAATAGGAAGGGATGATACTTAAAAGGTGAAATTAAGAGGTGAGAGAGGAATATAATGAGAAGAGATGGGGAGAGACAGAATGGGGTACACTATCTCATAAAGAAGAGGCAAGAGAAAATGGCTACAATGGAGGGGAAGAATAGGAAGGCAAAAGGGAATGGGTCAACCTTTTTCTCATTGAATTTGGCTTGTGGAGGGAATGAAATATACACTAAATAGGGTATCTCACCCTACAGGAGAGCAGGGGGGAAAGGGATCAGAGGGGGGATGATGGAAGGTAGAGCAGACTGGGGGGGGAGGGAAGTTGGAAGCATCTAGTTTTGATGGGATCAAAGTAGAGAATAGAACAAGTGGGAGTTGTATATCTACTATGTTATTGTTTTGCATTAGCTACACGTGTACAACCTATACTGAACTGCTTATCTTCCCAATAAGGGTTGGTGACAATGGAGGAAGAGAATGAATCTTTAATTCCAAGTTTTAAAATAAAATGTTTTATATATATACTATTATTAAAACTATTTTACATGTAATTGGGAAATAAAATATACAGGTCGTGAGCCATAGAGCTCCACCATGTCCTACTGGAAAAGTCAAAAGGAGTATGGGAGAATATATGAGAGAGAGCAGATTGGAGGAGGTGATATCCTGTGGGACTGCTATTTTGGGGCAGTGTGTAGGGGAAAAATGGGAAGAAAATTTGTAACTCAAAATCTGGCGGAAATGAATTAGAAGTTAATATAGCATTTGAAAAATGGGGAAAAAAATGACAAGCTCTACTTTTCCCCCTAAAATTTATTTTTCCTATCCTTTTTTATTCATTTTCTTTTTTTTCATCAAAATTTCATTTCATCAAACTATAATAAAATTGCTCCCAGACTTTACTGTTTTATTAACTACCTCTAAGACTCTCGAGGACATTAGAGTTGTGGAGAATTCTTGTTGCTTCTATCTCTACTGGAACATAAAAGTGTCATTCTTGTGTAGTCCGAGTTCCTGAAATGCATTTATTTTTCTGTGTTTTTCTTGAAACCAATGTTTGAAATTCCAGGTATCTATTCATCTCTGATGTCTTCATCAAGAACACTTGCCTTTTTTTTAATACTGTAAGATCATGGTTAGCTTTGCAGGAAAGTTTATTCTTGGTTGTAATGCCTTCTCTTTTGATTTCTGGAATATTGGATTTCAAAGTTCCCTCTCATTTAGTGTTAGCACAAGGGATTTGTATTCCTTGGTACTTGAATTCTTTCTGTTTACCTGCAGTACTTTTTGACTTGGAAGCTGTGGATGTTGGCTATGACATTCCCAAGAGTTTTCTTTTTGTGATTTCTTTCAGAAGTGACCAATGAATTCTATTTTCACTTTGCCATTTACTTACAATAGCACTGAGGAATTTTCTTCCACAATTTTTTTTCAAATGTTTTATTAACTTCTGATTTACATCATTAATTTCCGCCAGATTTTGAGTTACAAATATTCTCCCCCTTTTCCCCCTACCCTCCCCCCCAAAATAGCAGTCCCACAGGATATCCCCTCCTCCAATCTGTTCTCTCTCATATTTTCTCCCATATCCCTTTCGACTTTTCCAGTGGATCTCTATGCCCCAGTGCCTGTATATCTTATTTCCCAATTACATGTAAAATAGTATTGATAATAATATATATGCATATATATGTACACACATATATACATATATATATATACATATTTGAATATTTGATTTTAAAAGTTTGAATTTTAGATTCATTCCCTTCCTCCCTTGTCACCCACCCTTACTGGGAAGATAAGCATTTCAGCATAGGATGTACATGTGTGACTAATGCAAAACAATAACATAGTAGATATATTGTAAAAGACTGACTATATTTCCCTCCCTCCTATCCCACCTTCCACTTGTTCAATTCTCTACTTTGATCCTGTCTCTTTTCAAAACTGGGTGCTTCCAACTTCCCCCCCCCCCCCCAGCCTGCCCTACCTTCCATCATCTCCCCTCTCATCCCCTTCCCCCTACTCTCCTGTAGGGTGAGATACCCTATTTAGTGTGTTTTTCATTCCCTCCTCAAGCCAATTCAATGGGAATAAGGTTGGCCTATTCCCTTTTGCCTTCCTATACTTCCCCTCCATTGTAACCATTTCCCCTTGCCTCTTCTTTATGAGATAGTTTACCCCATTCATTCTCTCCCCATCTTCTCTCATTTTCTTCTCTCACCTCTTAATTCCACCTTTTAAGTATCATCCCTTCCTGTTAAATTGGTCCTGTGCCCTCTATTTATGTATACCTGTAAACATATATACACACATTCACATATGTATTCATATGCCCATATACCCTCATATATATATTTCTATTCCCTTCAACTATTAAGAAAAGTTTCATAAGTTGCAATTATTGTTTTTCCATGTAGGAATGTAAATAGTTCATCTTTGATAAGTCCCTTATGATTTATTTTCCCTGTTTACCTTCTCATGCTTCTCTTGCTTCTTATGGCTGAATGTCAAATTTTCTGTTCAACTCTGGTTTTTTCAGCAAGAATGCTTGAAAATCCTCTCTTCCACTGAATGACCATATTTTCCCCTGAAACATGACACTCAGTTTTGCTGGGTAAGTGACTCTTGGTTTTAATCCCAGATTCTTTGACCTCCGGAATATCATATTCCAAGCCCTTCGATCCCTCAGTGTAGAAGCTGCCAGATCCTGGGTTGTCCTGATTGTGTTTCCACAATATTCAAATTGTTTCTTCCTGAATGCTTGTAATATTCTCTCCTTGATCTAGAAATTCCGGAACCTGGCTATAATATTCCTAGGAGTTTTCTTTTGGGGACCTTTTTCAGGAGGTGATCGGTGGATTCTTTCAAGCTCTATTTTGCCCTCTGATTCTAAAACACCAGGGCAGTTTTCTTTGAGAACTTCCTGGAGGATGATTTCTAGGTTCTTACTTTGATCATGGCTTTCAGATAGTCCAATAATTTTTCAATTATCTCTCCTGTATCTATTTTCCAGGTCAGTGGTTTTTCCCATGAGATATTTCATATTGCCTTCTATTCAGATCTATTGGATCTGTTTAACAGCATCTTGATTTCTCATAAAGTCGTTAGCTTCCATTTGCTCCAGTCTAAGTGTGAAGACATGATTCTCCTCATTGAGATTTTGAGAGTCTTTTTCCACCTGGAAAATTTGACTTTTTAAGGCATTCTTCTCCTCATTGCCTTTTTGATCCTCTTTAGCCATTTGAGTCAGTCTCTTTTTTTAAAGTGTTATTTTCCTCAGTCAGGCTGTTGACTCTCATTTCATAATTTTCTTGCATTGTCCTCATTTCTCTTCCCAATTTTTCCTCCACTTCTCTTATCTGCTTCTTAAGGTCCTCTATGGCCTGTAACCAGCTCGTATTTCCCTTTGAAGCTTTTGGTGCAGGAGTTCTGACTTCAGTCTTCCTCCTCTTCCATGCTTTGCTCCTTTTTCCCCTCAAAATAAGAGTGTAATGTTGGAATCTTTTGTCTGCTTTGTTTCCTTTGCCTGGTCATGTCACCCCTCAGTCACTTGACGCCTGAGCTTTTTGCCACAGTAGGACTCTGCCACCAGACAGGGGAGCTTTCTTCCCAAATGCTAGGGTTTTCTCAATTGCCGGTGGTATTAGATAGGCACCCTCTCTGAGGTCTCCACACGCTCTGGAAGGCTGGGCATACACCCCAGGACCTCCACCCTAGTCTGCAATCCAGATCCAAGCAAGATTAAAGCAAGCGTGATTACCCCTCAGACTGGTGCTTGGTTCCCCTACACTCTGTAGGCAAGGAGCTGAAGCTGCCACATGGTGCTGGTGCCTCAGTGGCTTCTTGCCCTGGGGGGCAAAAGCCATGCACTCTCACTTACTGGTCCCAAAGTCCAGACTGCACTGACCTCTCATTTTGTTCTTCACATCTGTGTGTTGATAAATCTCGAAAAGACCACAGCTGCTGCTGATCTGGAGTCCCTCAGGCTGGTGGGTGGTCAGGCTTGCCCTGGGGCTAAAGCCTGGGCTTGGGGCTGGGCTAGGCTCCCAGAGTGCTGAGCTGGCTGATTCCTGCTTGCCTGCCCTGTTGTCCTCAGTGGGAGGTTAGCTTCTCTGTTTCATTTTGTTGGTTCTGCAGCTCCAAAGCTTGTTTAGAGTCCACTTTTTACATGGACTGGGGAAGGTGGAAGCCTGAGCAGTGGGGAGGTCCTGCTTCTACTCAGCCATCTTGGCTTTGTCCCCCCGCCCCCCAATTTCTTAAAATCTGAGCTTTTCATGACTGAGGTTTTCAAAAATTCCAAAAACTGCTATATGATTTCTTTTTTATTATTTTATTTTATTTTACTTTCACATTATACATTGGCCAGGTTATAAAGATGGATTGTATCTGTTGGAATGAAAAATTTTAAAGAGTACATAAAACCAAATAAGAGAAGGAAAAAGATCAGGTATTTTGCTTCCACCTGGATATAACGCAGTTCTTTCTAGTTCTTTCTCTAGATGCACATATTTCTCTCCATCGTGAGTTTTTGCCATACTATATTCCAGTTTTCCCAGCAGTTTTTGTCAAATAGTGAGTTCTTATCCCAAATACCAGGGTTGGGGGGTTTATGAAACAATAGATTACTATAGTCATTGACTTCTGAATCTCGTGTGCCTAATCTATTCCATTGATCCACTCCTCTATGCCTCAGGCAGTACCAAGTAGTTTTGATGACTACTGCTTTATAATACAGATTGAAATCTGGTATAGCTAGTCCACCTTCCCTAGCATTTCTTTTCATTAATTCCCTTGATATTCTGGACCGTTTATTCTTCCAAATGAATTTTGTTACTATTTTTTTCTAGCTTTATAAAGTAGTTTTTTGGTAAATTAATTGGTATGGCACTAAATATGTAATTTAATTTAGGTAAAATTGTCATTTTTTATTATATTAGCTCTACCCAGCCAGGAGCAATTAATATTTTTCCAATTAGTTAGATCTGACTTTGTGTGAAAAGTGTTTTGTAGTTGTGGTCATATAGATCCTGGGTTTGTTTTGGCAGGTAGATTCCCAAATATTTTATAATGTCTGCAGTAAATTTAAATGGGATTTCTCTTTCTATTTCTTGCTGTTGAATTTCATTGGAAATATATCGGAATGCCGAGGATTTATGTGGGTTTATTTTATATCCTGCAACTTTGCCAAATTTATTTATTGTCTCAAGTAGTTTTTTACTTGATTCTCTAGGATTCTTTAAGTATATCATCATATCATCTGCAAAGAGTGATAGCTTGGTCTCTTCTTTGCCTAATTTGATTCCTTTTATTTCTTTTTCTTCTCTAATTGCTACTGCTAACATTTCTAGTACCAGACTGAATGAGAGGGCTGATAGTGGACACTTTTGTTTCACCCCTGATCTTATGGGAAATGCTTCTAGCTTCTCCGCATTACATATAATACTTGCTGATGGCTTTAAATAGATGCTAGCTATTATTTTAAGGAAGGCTCCATTTATTCCTATGCTTTCTAATGTTTTTAATAGGAATGGATGTTGTATTTTGTCAAAAGCCTTTTCTGCATCTATTGAGATGATCATGTGGTTTCTGCTAGTTTTATAGTTGATATGCTCAATTATACTGATGGTTTTCCTAATATTAAACCATCCTTGCATTCCTGGAATAAATCCTACCTGATCAAAGTTTATTATTCTTGTGATAAGTTGCTGTAGTCTTTTTGCTAGTATTTTATTTAGAATTTTTGCATCTATATTCATGAGGGAGATTTGTCTATAATTTTCTTTCTCTGTTTTATCTCTTCCTGATTTAGGTATCAGTACCATATTTGTGTCATAAAAAGAATTTGGTAGGACTCCTTCTTCACTAATTTTCCCAAATAATTTGTAGAGTATTGGAATCAATTGTTTTTTAAATGTTTGCTAGAATTCACTAGTGAATCCATTTGACCCTGGAGTTTTTTTTTTCCTGGGGAATTGACTGATGGCTTGTTCAATTTCTTTTTCTGAGATGGGATTATTTAAATAATTTACTTCCTCTTCGGTTAATCTGGGCAACTTTTATGTTTGTAAATATTCATCCACTTCCCTAAGATTGTCAAATTTATGTGCATACAATTGGGAAAAATAATTCCTAATTATTGTTTTGATTTCCTCTTCATTGGAGGTAGATTCACCCTTTTCATTTTTGATACTCATAATTTGGCTTTATTCTTTTTTTTTATCATATTGACTAAGGGTCTATCAATTTTGTTGATTTTTTCATAAAACCAGCTCTTGGTTTTATTTATTAATTCAATAGTTTTCTTAATTTCAATTTTATTAATCTCTCCTTTGGTTTTCAATATTTCTACTTTAATATTTAATTGGGGATTTTGAATTTGTTCTTTTTCTAGGTTTTTCAATAGCATGCACAATTTGTTGACCTCCCTTTTCTCTAATTTAGTCATGTATGCACTCAGGGATATAAAACTTCCCCTAAGAAATGCCTTTAATGTATCCCACAAATTTTGGTATGTTGTCTCATTATTATCATTCTCTTGAATGAAATTACTGATTGTTTCTATAATTTCTTGTTTGACCCACTCATTTTTTTAGGATTAAATTGTTTAATTTCCAATTAGTTTTTAGTCTGTCTTTCCCTGGCCCTTTATTGTATATAATTTTTAGTACATCATGATCTGAGAAGGATGCATTTAATATTTCTGCCTTACTGCATAGAATTGTGAGGTTTTTATGCCCTAGAATGTGGTCAGTTTTTGAGTATGTGCCATGAACCACTGAAAAGAAAGTATATTCCTTTTTATCCCTATTCAGTTTTCTCCAGAGATCTATCATACCTATCTTCTCTAAAATCCTGTTCACCTCCTTAACTTCTTTCTTGTTTATTTTGAGGTTGGATTCATCAAGTTCAGAGAAGGGGGAGATTAAGTTCTCCCACTAGTATAGTTTTGCTATCTATCTCTTCCTCTAATTCCTTTACCTTCTCCTCTAAAAATTTGGATGCTACACCTCTTGGTGCATATATGTTAAGTAATGATATTGCTTCATTCTTGATGGTGCCTTGAACAGGATTTAGTTTCCTTCCTTACCTCTTTTAATTAGGTCAATTTTTGCTTTTGCTTTATCTGAGATAAGGATTGCTACCCCTGCTTTTTTTTACTTTAGCTGAGGCATGATATATTTTACTCCAGCCTTTTACCTTTACCCTGTGTGTATCCCTCTGTTTCAGATATGTTTCTTGTAAACAGCATATTGTAGAATTATGATTTCTAATCCATTCTGCTATCCATCTCCATTTTATATGAGAGTCCATTCCATTCAAATTTACAATTATGATTGTTATCTTTCTTTCCCTCCATCCTATTCCTGCCCCTGTTAATGTTCATATTTTCCACCCTTTCTCCCTTCCCCCCTTAATAGTTTTCCTTTTGACCAGCACCTCCCTCAGTATTCCCTTATCAGGCCCCCTCCCTTGCCTCCTCTTTCCCCTTCTTCCCTCCCTACAAACCATTCCCTCCCTCCTTTCATAGCCCTTTCCCCCTCCTATTGCCTGTAGGATATTTTTATACTTAATGAAGTATGTTATTTCTTCTTCGCACCAAGAGTGACAGGAACAAATCTCATGTGAAGCTCCTCTCCCTCCCCTCTTTCCCTCTAAAATGATACTTTTTGTGTTTCTTTTCCATAGAGTCCTATGCTTAACTGGTTGTTATTCCTTCCTTGTACCAGAACCAATGAGGGAAAAGCTCATATGATTCCCATCTCCCTCCTTTCTTTTCCTCTGCTATACAGATTTTATGCCTCTATGTGTGGCATAATTCACCCTTTTCCACTTCATTCATTCCCTTTCTTCCATTGCAGTCCCTTTGTAGTCCTTAATACGATTGCTTTCAATTGTCATTTTGTGTATTTTATACTCATACCCTCTACTTGTCTATAACCAGTTTGCTCTTATCAAATAGAAGGGTGTGTGTGTGTGTGTGTGTTTTCCTTGTTTACCTTTCTAAGTCACTGTTGCATCTTGTAATTGGAGGTTGAATTTTCCATTGAGTTCTGGCTTTTTTATCAAGAAGATCTGGAACTCTGTTATATCGTTGAATGACCATCTGTTTGCCTGGAAGGATATGCTCAGTGTCACTGGGTATGTGATCCTTGGTTGTAACCTGAGCTCTTTTGCCTTCCAGAAAATTGTATTCCACTGACTCTGATCTTTCAGTGTAGAGGATGCCAAATCCTGTGCAATCCTCACTGTGGACCCTTGATATTTGAATTGTTTCTTTCTGGCCGCTTGAATTATTTTCTCTTTTATCGGGTAGTTCTGGAGTTTGGCCACACATTTCTAGGACTTTTCAGTTTGGGATCTCTTTCAGCAGGTGTCTGGTGGATTCTCTCAATTTCTATTTTACCCTCAGGTTCTAGTATCTCAGGGCAGTTTTCCTTAACGAGCTCTTGGACAATGTTGTCCAGGCTCATTTTTTCATGATTTTCTGGTAGGCCTATGATTCTCAGATTATCCCTCCTGGATCTGTTTTCCAGGTCAGTTGTTTTTTCTTTGAGGTATTTTACCTCTCTTTCTAATTTTTCATTCTTGTTGTTTTGCTTGACTAATTCTTGGTTCCTCATAGAGTTATTTGTTTCCATTTGGTTGAATCTAGTTTTTAGCAAATCATTTTCCTTGGTTAATTTTTGGAGCTCTTTTTCCATATCATACACTTTTCTTTTTAGAGAGATATTTTCCTCATTATAATGTTTTTCTAATTCTGCTATTTTGGTTTTGAGAAAATTATTCATTTTGTCTTCTATCTCTCTCATTTTGATTTCAAAGTTCCTTTTGATCTCATCTAGGAGAGCCTTCTGTGCTTGGGACCCATTCCCTGTGGAAGTTTCAGCTGTGGGTGTGGAGTCTACATTGTCTCCCTCTGAGTTTGGTTCCTCCCTCTGAGGATAGTAGGACTCCAGAGTCTTTGTTTTTGTAGTCTGCTTTCTACCCATTTTGAGGCAGGATCCTAGCCATGCCCTTCCTCTAGTATCCCAAGCCTTTATTGTAGAGGGTTTTGCCCTGTGGCAAGAGTTCCTATGTTTTCAGGGTCAGAGTTGAGGTTTGGAGCAAGTGAGGTTCACTTTGTCATCTTGGTCTTTGCAGGACCTGAAAGGGGCTTTTTTTTTTAAGTTTCTGGGCTATGAAGTGGTAGCCCCAGGAGTATTTGCTGCCCAGGACAGGGGCCCCTGTATTTGCTTCATACCTTGCTCTTTCCAGACCCAGCCCTTTGGTGATAAGCCTGGTAGTGGCCCTTGTGGTTGGTGGGAACACTTGCCCTCCGAGTCAATCAGGCCCCTTCTGGGCTTGCCTCTGCTGGCTGCGCCTTTCCGGCCCGCCTGTGCATATGCCAGCCACATGCTATATGATTTCTTAACATCCTACCCTTCTCAGCCTGCTCCTGATGCTTAGGAATACCTTCTTCTTATACCTCTTTGACAACCTACAAACATACACATCTCCTATTCTGGTACTGTTCCCAGAGAAAGAGTTAGTTCTCTAATATGATGCTTAACTTCATCTATTTTTATGTGAATGTAGTCCCAGGTCACTGAAATCCAGGATTAAAGAGATTTTTGAGCATAATTCCAGGGTCACAGATTTTGGGAGATGTTCCCAAAATTTTTTCAGGAATTCAATACAATCCACTTTGTTTTGTTGACTTTATTAAAAAAAAATTGTTGTCTTGATTTGACATGACCTTTGGTCTTATATACATTGTTTGAATGTTTGCTTGCATTTTTATGTTCCTTGACATTACCAATAAATTGCATGACCACTAACTACTATTGTCTACATATAAATTTTCAGGGGTAAATTAAGAGAGGGGAAGTTAATTAATGGGGGATGAAATTTCTTCAGTGTTATTCTGGAGTAGAGGCTAACCTTTAAGTGACTTAGAAGCTTTGAATACCATAGATTAGCATTAAAGATGATCCATAGTCTATCCCTAATCTACCTTTTTAGATTTATTACATTGACTAGAAGGAAACAAAAAAATCTTTGGACATATACCGTGGCAGGTGTGGGTAAGGAAAAAAGAAAAGCTTCCTGATTTTGAGTTTGCTTCAAATATTAGATAGTAAGGATATGAAATTTGCTATAAGATTGGTTTCCTTTGAAAATACTCCTTGACTAAATTCTGTTAAAAATTATTGAGTGAGGGGTGCAGAGTCAAGATGTCGAAGTAGAAACAGGACTTCCATGCAGCTCCCACTTCCACCTCCTCCAATTGATGTAAAAAATGACTCTAAACAAACATTGGAGCTATAGAACCCACAAAATGATAGAGATAAGTTAATTTCCTGCTGAAGACAGCTTGGCAGGCCGGCAGGCAGGGGTCAGTGCAGCTCTCTGGGAGCTGAGTCAGCCCTGTGTGAGCTGAGTTTTAGCCTCAGGGCAGACACAACCACCCGCTGGCTGGAGAGACTTCATATCACCAGCAGCTGTGGTGGTTTCCATAATTATCAACCTATAAATGCCAAAGACAAAGTGAGAGATCACTGCAGTGTGGACTTTGGGAACTGGGAATTCACGAGTGTGGTCTGGCTTTTACCCCATGGAGGGAGAAGCTGCTGAGGTGCCATGGCTGTGCAGCTGCTGCCACATGGCTGCTTCAGAGCTCCTAGCCTGCAGATTGTAGGGGGACCAAGCAACCAGTCTGAGGGGTAATTGCTCTTGCTTTAACCTGCTTGGATCTGGATCACTGTCTAGAGTAGAAGTACTAGGGTGTGTGACCAGTTTGCCAGAGTGTGTGGAGGCTTCAAAAAGGGCACCCAACTAATAGCTCAGGCAACTTCAAAAACCCCAGCAATTGGGACAAAGCTCCCCTGTCTGGTAGCAGGGTCCTACTGTGGCAAAAATATTAAAAGTCAGGTAATTGAGTGGCAACATGAGCAAGCAAAAGAAGCAAAGCAAGCAGAGCAATCTGACAGACTCCTATTTTAGGGACAAAAAGGATCAAAGTATGGAACAGGAGGAAGACAGCAAAGTAAGAACTCCTGAACCAAAAGCTTCAAAAGAAAAATATGAACTGCTTACAGATCACAAAGGAGCTTAAGAGGGATTTTGAAAACCAAATAAGAGAAGTGGAGGAAAAAATGGGAAGAGAAATGAGAATGATGCAAGAAAATTATGAAATGAGAGTCAACTAACTGGGGAAAATAACACCTTAAAAAAGCGACTAACTCAAATGGCAAAAGAGGATCAAAAAGGCAATGAGGAGAAGAATGCCTTAAAAAGCCAAATTTTCCAGATGTAAAAAGAATCTCAAAAGCTCACAGAAGAGAATCATTCCTTCAGAATTAGATTGGAGTAAATGGAAGCTAGTGACCTTATGAGAAATCAAAATACTATTAAACAGATCCAAACAAATTAAAGAATAGAAGGCAATGTGAAATATCTCATTGGAAAAACCACTGACCTGGAAAATAGATCCAGGATAGATAATTTAAAAATTATTGAACTACCTGAAAGCCATGATCAGAAAAAGAACCTAGAAATCATCCTTCAAGAAAATCTCAAGGAAAATTGCCCTGATGTTTTAGAACCAGAGGGCAAAAGAGAGGTCAAAAGAATCCACCTATCACCTGCTGAAAAAGATACCCAAAAGAAAACTCCTAGGAACATAATAGCCAGGTTCCAAAATTCCCAGATCAAGGAGAAAATATTACAAGCATCCAGGAAGAAACAATTTAAATATTGTGGAAAAAGAATCAGGATAATCCAGGATCTGGCATTTTGTACACTGAGGGATTGAAGGGCTTGGAATATGATATTCTGGAGGTCAAAGGAGTTGGGATTAAAAACAAGAATTATCTACCCAGCAAAATTGAGTATCATGTTTCAGGGGAAAATATGGTCATTCAATGGAATAGAGGACTTTGAAGCATTTTTGATGAATAAACCAGAGTTGAGTAGAAAATTTGATATTCAGATACAAGAAGCAAAAGAAGCATGAGAATGTAAAAAGGGAAAAGAACTCATAAGGAACTTTTCAGAGTTGAACTACTTAACATTCCTACATGGAAAAACGAATTGTAACTTATGAAACTTTTATCAGTATGAGAATCGTTGGAGGGAATAGAAATGCATATATATGTAAATATATACATACATATATATGTCTATATAGGAGGGTATATGGGCATGTGATTATATATGTGAGTGTATGTATATATTTGTAAAGATATACATAGACAGAGGGCACAGGACCAATTTAATAGGAAGGGATGATACTTAAAAGTGAAATGAAGAGATGAGAGAGGAATATAGCGAGAGGAGATGGAGAGAGACAGAATAGGATAAATTATTCCATATAGAAGAGGCAAGGGAAAACTGTTACAATGGAGGGGAAGAACAGGAATGCAAAATGGAATGAGTTAACCTTATTCTCATTGAATTTGGCTTAGGGAGAAAGACATACACACTAAATAGGCTATTTCACCTTACAGGAGAGTAGGGGCGAAGGTTATTATAGGGGGGGATGATGAAAGGGAGGGCAGGCTGTGGGGGAGGGCAATTGGAAGCATCCAATTTTGAAAAGGGATGGGGTCAAAGTAGAGAATAGAACAAGTGGGGGTGGGATAGGATAGAGGTAAATATAGTCAGTCTTTCACAATATATCCACTCTGGTAATGTTTTGCATAGCTACACATGTACAACCTATATTGAGTTGCTTATCTTCCTTGTAAGGGTGGGTGATGAGTGAGGTGACAAATTCCAGAATCTGGAATTCAAAGTTTTAAGATAAAATGTTTAAAATGTATATAATTATTATTTTACATGTAACTGGGAAATAAGATATACAAGCACTGGGGCATAGAGATCCACTGTCCCCTACTGGGAAGTCAGAGGGGGGATGGGGGAAGATATGAGAGAAAGCAGATTGGTGGAGGTGGTATTCAGTGGGAGCATTGTTTTTGGGTGGTGGGTATGAGAAAAATGGGGAGAAAATTTGTAACTCAAAATCTTGTGGAAATGAATGATGTAATCTAAAAAAATAAAAAAGAGAGAAAAAAAATTATTGAGTGACCTTCTGGTATTTAAAGACAAGAATTCCCGAGCTTATGTGACATAATTACAAGTCCATTCACCATTTGAGTTTCAGTCTATGATCTACACATCATACTTTATCAATGTGCTTTATTCTATCTTATTTTAATATGTTTACAGTATCCACATGATATAGTTAAGGCAGAGGATATTAATCCCATTTTAAAGATAAGGCAAATGAGGGACTGACAGGTTGTGACTTTCCTAAGGCCTTAAAGTTATTTAGTAGCATAACTTGGACAGGAACCTAGTTCTTATAATTCCTAGTCCAACATATTGCTCTTCCTTCTTGATGAATACACAGTAGACTGTGTGATTAAATATATGGGGTGAGCTTTATTAAAATGTGCTACTTCCAAAATGGTTGAGGAGAATTTTAAAATAATTTACAAAGAAGTTATAGGATGTGCATAACTTCAGCTGTGAGAATGATGTGACATTATTTGAGAACAGAAAGGTTTCTATTTTTCATCTGTTATTGGCTTAAATCGTTGTGGTAAGGACTTGATATCTGTCTTCACTGAACATCAGATAGGAATGGAATGGAAGATTGAATAGAAAATTTTTTCATCCAATGACATATCAATGACTTGACAGAATAATAACTTATTCCTTATTTCAGACAATTACTTGCCAACAATGGGGAAACCTATCTTTTCACTAAGAGCTTTCACCTACGCTGATGTCTGAAAGGCAGAAAGAATAATAGGGCTGTATCTATTTGCTTAGAAGATATACTACTTACTAGATATTAAATACATACAAAGCTCCAATGTGAAGTTGAAAAATATACCATTCCTGCCTTCTGTATCTAAGCATGCTGCCTTCTGAACTGATGGAATCAGGCCTATAGTAAAATATTTATAACAACAAGGAGAATGATATGTCATTCAGCATGACATCCTTTCCCTTCCTATAGGGCTTTAAGGTTAGAAAAACACTTTCTTTATGACAGTCCTGTGAAGGAAGTAGTGGTCATTTTGCTCTCATTTTATAGAATCAGAGGCTCAGAAAGGTGGTATTCACTTGCCCATAGTCAAACTAGGAAATTGAGTGGTGTCTTAGGAAGGAGTGCATTCATGTGGTTGTAACACTTACAGTGTGCCAGAAATTCAAACCCAGCTCTCCTGAGTCTAATTCCATGACTCTTTAAATTATATGGGTGATGATGCAATTGGTTGGGGAACCTATCTTTCTGAAAATAGAGTACACTCAAAGCCACTGAATGGAGGAGCTTGGATAAAAATCAGAGTAGTCCCAGAACTGAAGGTCAGGACCTTATACATGAGTAAAGGAGCTGAGTGTCTGTTGTTAAAGAAATGTTTCTTTAGAGAACAGGAAGAACTTAGTGATTGTATTCTACATCTATATTTAAAATTAAGTCAGTTCAACCTACCTTGCCCAGAGTGATTATATTATTACCTTAAAAGTCTAGCATAGAGGTCCATGGGAGACATTTCTCTACTTCTTGATGATCTCCCTGATTGCAATCAAGACTATAGATCATGTAACATAATACTTCCCCCATGATAAGCTCATCTCCAGAAGCTTATCACCATGATGGCTTTAGCTTTGGCACACCTCCTCAGCACCCTCAGTGGCCTCTCCTCTCTGACTGGAGAGCAGAGCAAAATACTCCTTTCAAAGCCTCCTTCTATAGACAGTTCAGAATTTTCCAGCCAGCTACTCATTTTCCACCAGCTCCTCTGCTTTATTTCAACTCTATGTATATCATGCCCCACTTCTTTTTCAGCTTCCTTTTTGAGTATAGAATTCCCTCACTATGTAGTAAGCTCCTTGAAGGCAAGGACTGCCTTTATTTTTCTCATTTGTGTCCCCAGTGTATAGTGCCTAGCACATAGTAGGTGTTCAATTAATGTTTATTGACTTTTTACTTCCACGACTCCTCTACTGGAGCTCCCCTGAGTTTTTGGTGACTCCCACCACATAACCCACACTATCAAAATAGGATAGTTTGAGCTTTGTTTTATTATATTCTTAAGCCACCTTTCTCACCAAGTCCTTAACCTTTCAACTCTCTTGGACCCTTTTTAAGATTACAAGTAGCAGATGAGGTGATGACCTGAAAAAGGAATTTCCTCATTTATAGATTCCTTATACCATAATCACAACGTCTTTGCCAACCTTTTTACTTTCCCTGCTCTCAAGTTCCAGAACTATAATCAAATCAACAATACCATTTCTACTGTAAGGTTCAGATGTGGGGAACCTGCAGCATTGAGGCCACACTCTAGGTCCTCAAGTGCAGTCCTTTGACTGAATCCAAACTTTACAGAACAAATTCCCTTAATAAAATGATTTGTTCTGTAAAACTTGGACACACTCAAAAGGCTGGTTTTACAATATCCTTTTTGACTTCCTTGCCTAGAGTTTCTCTCCACTACAATAAATTCTTCAAACAGAAGCCAAAGTGATCATGTCAGTACCGTCCCCCTGCCAATCAATAAACTCTAACAATTCCCTATTACATTTAGGATAAAATATAAACTACTGTACCTGACATTTAAGGCTCTTTATAACCTGACCCCTCCCCAACTTTTCTATTTTCTTTATGTACAACTTCCCTCCAAATGCTCTATAGTCCAGCTCTGTTGGCCTATTTACTGATCCTCACACAATACCCATGTGTCAGTGACCATTCACTGACATGTCCCCAGTGAAATGCCTTCCCTCCTCACTGCCATTTCCTTTTTAACCCTGGTTTCTTTCAAAATTATTCTGAAGCACCACTTTCAACATCAGAATTTGTTAACCTTTTTTGTTCCATGGACTACTTCTCAAAACATTTTTAAATGCATAAAATAAATGGCATTACAAGGAAATAAATTCTATTGAAGTTCAGTTTTCAAATACATATCTATATGTATGCATAGAGAGACATATATAATACACAAACACACATTTATCTACCCCTAAAGGTCAGGAACTATTAAAGTTTTTTTTCTTTTATCACCAGTGCTTAGCATAGTGTATAACACACTTAATTCCTTAATAAGTGTTTGTTGATTGATTGATTTTCATTATAAGAAAAGCACTGGGTTACCCTCAGCAACAAAGTAATAGCAGCCCATGATTATGTGTTGTTGATTTCACATTTTTCAGTTTTATTCAAAAATAGAAACATATGTCAGTGTTTCACAGCCTTGCAATGCTAAGGGCCAAGGCAGAGATATGAGAAATTAATGTAATAAAAGTGACACTGCTGGCCAAAATGTTAACTATCTTCCCAAATGAGTGAAGGCTTGGTAGGCATATAGAGGATTATGTAAATATTTGCTACTAAGGTTGTTAAGAGATGGTACCTTGTTTCCATAGTTACATAGTTCCATATCATAGCTTCATAAAATCCAGTAAATTAGCTTCTATTTGCTGCTTTGTTTGGCACATGAAACTTCTATGATAAAGAGGGTGCCTGTAAACAAGACACTATAAGTACATCATTGGATGACATAATCCTGAAATCAACAAAGGCAGCTTCAGAGGTTGACTCTTCTGAATGAAATGGAGCAATCTGTCACTTGACCTTTATGTGACATTCAAGATAGTGAAATTTATAAGAAAAGATTGATTTAGACACACAACTTTAATTGAATTTAAAATGTGTGATTAATGACATCTGTTTTGAGGAAGATTTTTGAAGTGAAATTAATTAATTCCATACATAAATTACATGTTGTACAGTACTTAGCCTAAAATGAAATATAAATTCCTTAATTTCTCAGATATCCTATTTTTAAGTCTCCTCATTTTAGAGACCATGCAATTTGAGTATGGTCTTTATTTTTGCCTTCTGATTCTCATTTGAGGTTTTGGCATTGTTGATATTTCAGTGTCTTCTGTAGCTTTGTCTGTTATCTGAAAAGCAAGATAATATCCAATTTCCTTATATCTTGTACAAAAAAAAGAATATCCTATTGCCTAGCTTTAGAAGTCCCAGCTGCTGAGACATCACACTGTGTGTGCATCAAACTCCTATAAACTTTCTGGATCTGTGTGTGTGTGTGTGTGTATTGTGATGGAAGAAGATTTTTGTTTTGTTTTGTTTTGTTATATTTTGAAAAAGAAAATGAAAAAAGGAAGACAAGTGTTCTCTTCCTACTCTCAGAATATTGCTAGAAAAAATGCCTTGTGCCAATTTGGCAAACTACCTTCATTTTCAAGTCCATGTGAAAAGTTTAAAAACACATCAACAAGTTCATAACCAATAGGAGAAGTTAAGAAGCAACCTCTTTTTAATGTCTATAGTAACAATTTCCTAATTCTAATGCAGGCTTGTGGTCAACAGTTGTCAAGTACATTGTAATTCATTCACATCATAATCACAGAAAAGGATATACAAACTGTTTGAGTCTTAACTCCAGATTGAAGAGACTGAGAATTAAGATATGTGGCTTTTCTTTATTCTTTTTTTCTTTTAAACTGCTCATTTTAGGTTTATTATTGTATTAACTGTCAAGGAACATCAACAAATCCTTTTGCTATTAGTGCTCTGTATGCTTAAAGTCATGATGATCATAGAGCTTTAATATCTTACACGTGTTAGTATAAAATCTAACATGAAAATTCAAAAAATCATTTGGAACGTACCAATTTCTTTGATGAAATATAAAGGAAACCCTCTTTACAGCAACTGCATGATCAGAACCATAACTAAGGTGGCACAACCAGGACTTTTTCTGGGGTGCCAAATTTAAAGGGGGCAATTTTATTTTATTTTTTTAATATACTTTAATCTGCACTCAGAATTCATTAGTTTGTATTCTGGAAGTGGATAGGATTTTTCATCATCTTTGTTTAGTCATGTCTGACTCTTCACTTGGTGTTTTCTTGGCAAAGATACTGATGTAGCTTGCCATTTCCTTCTCCAGCTCATTTTACAGATGAAGAAATTAAAGCAAACAGGTTTAAAAGACTTGCCCAGGGTCACACAGCTAGTAAGTGTCTGAAGCCAAATTGAACTTGACTCTTCTTGACTCCAGAGTTAATATTTATCGACTGTGCCACCTAGTTGCCCTTTTTGGGGACAGAGGGGGGAAGCAATTGGGATCAAGTGACTTGCTCAGGGTCACACAGCTAATAAGTGTCTGATTTGAACTCAGGTCCTCCTTACTCCAGGAGTCCTTCAACACCATATATATGGATATCTATATATACATACACACATACAATATATAATATGCACATATTTTATATATACTGTAGATATATACTGTATATGTAGTATATATATGCTGTGTACATATAGTATATATGGTATATAAATTCTATATAAAATAAGCATGTGTGTATACATATATAATAAATTCAAACTGTAACTTTTAAAGTTTTCCTCATGTGTGATTCTTTGAGGTCTTCCTTTTTTCTATTTTGTGAAATATATATGTATATAATATATGTATACATATGCATATGCATACACACATATATGTATGTGCACACATGACATCTTGGGAAGTTATATTGTTGAATTTATTATATACATTATATATGTGTATGTGTCTATATAAATATAGATATAATTATTCTGTTCCCATGCTGCTGAAGGACTACAAACACTCTTATTACGCCCTTAAATTTGGCATCCTGGGAAAAGTCTCGGTTTTACCAGCCTAGATATGGTACTGATCTTGTGGTTGCTATAAAAAGAAATTCGTGTGTGTGTGTGTGTGTGTGTGTGTGTTTCACAGAATAGAATAGAAGGGAAGCCACAAAGAATCATAGTTGAGACAGCTTTGAAAATTACACATTGAATTTATTATATACTTTAAAGAAAACCAAGCTATTATAATAGTCACAGCTTCATGTACAATCTTTTTCTGTTCCACCATTTATGTTGACCTGGTCTTTCATTTTTTAAAGTTCAAAACAAAGAAAAATGTACCCCAAATAAATAAAAGAGATGTACAATTATTGACCTTGTTACTCAGAAAATTGATTTTAAATAGAAGATATGCAGACAACTATATTCTCTACCCAGTAACCATAATAACAATGAGCTCCTAAGCTGCTCACACACCTCTTAGGAATCCTTAGCAGGGCTTGGTATCTCTGCTCTTCTCCTTCTGGTCTGTCCTTCCACATTTTCCACTTTCTATGCTCTCCTCTATGCCCAGCCGACCCCTTGCCCTGAAAACTGTCCAAATGAATAGAAGGAGCCATTTTAGTCAACTTGTTCCAGTTACAAAAATTGCTAGTTATGGATCTCCATAGACTGATACAATTTAAAACCTCTTTGTATATCAGCCAAACTAATTTGAACAATTTGCTTTAGTCAAAAACTAGTTGGAAATAAAGCATAGTAGTCCAAAAACTATTATTAGCAGTAGGCTGTGGACAGCAACCCTGGCAGCATTTCTTCACGCTACTTGGTTGGGACCTGAAAATGAACATTCTCATGATACATTTTATTATTTGTGAGTCATAAAGTGAAAAGCCAATGTTTGTTTGGTTTATAATAACTAAATTCACATTGTATAAATTAAAGATTTCCATGGTGGTAAGGAGGGAGAGGGAAGGAAGACAGACATAGAAAAGCAGATGAAGCAAACTTGTCTCATGTTATTAGAAGCCTGATTTAGTGGAGAGGGATTCAGGTAAACCTCTTCCCTCCTGATGTGACAGGGAATATTAAGAAATCACAGGACTAAAAGGTCTTGAAAGGTGTGAGAGTCTGCCTCATCCACCTTCATACGTATTCCCTGTTCCAGTGCTTTAGGACATACTTAAAAACACCCAGACAAATAAGAATCTATCCTATATGTTAAACTCTGGTTGGAGGGAATTTTGGTAATTCATTAAGCATTTAATGAATTTAATTCTCATTAGAAATGTTTCATTCTTATTAGAACTCTTTCTGTTCTGGTCAGAAACTCTGAGGTTCTTTCCCTGCCAGAATGAATCTTTTATGAAGGCAAACTAGGGCATCTTTTGCCTCAGTTCTTTGCCTTCAGTTACTAAATGGGCATTGCCTCAGACAAACTGAGACTTGGGAAAGACCTTAGCTTAAAAAGGCCAAAGTCCCCACTGCATCTTGCTACCACATGCCTCTGGAGGAGAGAGTGAGGCTGATGACTTTGCACAGTCCAGCCTCACTTAAATGCAATTCACTTGCAAGTCGGTACATCACCCTGCTGATATCACTGGTCTGCTTTGAAAACAAAAAAACTAATGACAACAAAGAACAAGTGATTTCATCTCTTCCAATCTACAATCTTTGCTGTATTTCAGTTTATACCCACTTACTGCTCAGTGTAACCAATCACCACACTCACAAAAATATTTTTGTTTCAATTGTAAGTGTTGAAAGTCCTTTAGAGTATGATGGAGTTTTCCGGGTAGGAAGTATCAGAACTTTAAATATATAATGCAATTCAATTCAATTCAACAATTATTTCTCTGGTGTTTCCTCCTGATCCTCATTGCACCCATCTGTATCCCTAAGGAGGAATCAACCCACCAAGACTGAAAAAAAAGTAGATCAAAGCTCACTGTAGGTTTAGTAGTTAGAGTAGGCCAGTGAATGACTGTAAAACTTCTAGCCTGAATGAGATAGAGAGACCCAGTCTCAAAAAAAAAAAGCCTAATAAGTGCAAAGTGAGAGGTAGCTTGGTGAATAGAAAGCCAGACCCCAAATCCTGATGGATTGGGTTGGAAAGCAAGTCTTTGATACATACTGAGTGTATGAGCAAGTTCCTCAGCTTCTTAGTATTCCCCCAGGCAAAACTCTAAGACCTATAAACTGCATCCCAGATAATGATCTTTTATGCCAGTGAAATCACAGGTCTATAGCAAACACTATTTTTTTTAAAACTATGCAAAGCACTATGCTAGGAGTTGAAGATACAAACATAAAAAGGAAACACTTCTTTCCTACAAGGAGCTTGTCTTCTACTGTGGTCTACAGCAGAAGTATCAATCATTCAGTGGCTGCATTACTGCCCAGCATTCCCAAATGCTGCCCAAGCAATTTAAAATGTAATTGGGCAATATTTAACAAAATAAATAAAACATAATAGAATATAGATAATGATCATATGAATTTTTCTAAGTCAATATGCTCTATATAGATTGAGTGGCCCCCATTTCTATAGGAATTTGACACCATTGACCTACAACATGTGCACAGTTAAGTATGCCCCATGGCATAGTGCCCTAAACTTTGAACTTACACAAACTAAATCTAGTCTTAGGGGCTACCCGCAAAAAACTTTTCCACCTAAAGCTTACTTAAAAAAATATCAGAATATAGCTCATGTCTAGGTCTCTACAGATGTGGGTAAAGTAGTATTCAAATCCCAAACAAGCATTCAAGGTAACAATGTGCATATCAGGTTGGGGAGCAGCCTATAATTCACTATACAGAAAAATACACACACACACACACACACATGCTCAGAACAGTGAATAAATAATCAACAGTTCTTTCCAAGCTAGTCCAATTTTCCATAAGGCCTTAAAGCTCTCCAAATGCCATGTGATGGTTTAGCTTCCCAAGCATTTTTAAGAACCTGCTTTGTAGGTGCTTCCCATCTAACGTGCCAACAGAGTAATTCATAGCAAAAAAGAATACAAAATCTAGAACCTTCAACTTTCCATATCATGGCTTTAGTGCCTTATCTATCTTTCAGCTTCAAAGGTCACATTTACAATAAGTTTCAGAATTCTTCTCTTAAACTACATGGTTTCCTCCATACAGCTGCCATCCTTTGGACTCAAAAGTTATATCCTCTGTTAGGCTGAGGCCAAGAACCGTCTTTCCAGCAACTTTTTATACTATACTATTATGCTATCTGCTTCCATATTTTGGAAGGAGAAGCTACCAAATCTGGACCAATTGGACATGTGTTTCACATCTCCATTTCTATTATAAGGTTAAGGGTAGGTGGTTACCACGTGCTTTGCAGCTAGGCAGCCACTAATGTTACCTTGTGCCAAAGTCCCATCTCAAACCCCTTCAACTCTGTTCTTTGTTCTGCTGCATTCTCAAGACTTCTCTTTAAGCAAGTCAAATTATTATATTTCCCCTGAAGCCTACAACTTTTTCTATTTTTTTTCTACTTCTATCAAGGAGTCACCCAGGTTCAAAACCAATTATTCTTGACTTTTCCCTTTCACTAACCTCCTTTCTCTTTCAACTTCCACTAATAGACCTCACTCCCTTGACCCATTCAAGGCCCACACTCTTTGCCCCATAACTATTGTGGGAGAGAGGTCAGTAAAGTATTCTTGGGAAAGAAAGTATCACAATCCTTGCTCTCTGTGCAGTCCTTTCATGCCTCTTCCCAATTTCCACCCTCACCTGTGCAGAACCCTCACCTTCCACTAGGGCTGCATTCACCTTTCACACTTTAAAGAGTATAGGCTTGCAGATAATTAGGAATCATAAGGGAAAGGCGGCAATTAGAAGCACAGGGAAAGCAATTACAACAGTGTGCAAGCAGCACTCACCCCTATTCACCCCTTAGATGATACCTGGAGCAAGCAAACTGATGTCCAGGTCTATTTATAGCTCTGCTCACTTGCCAATAATGTCCTCCCCCACTTGTAGTTAATTGTGATCTGCCTTTCCTTTGAGATGCAGGAAGTAGTACCTTTTCTGTGAAGTCTTTGGTGACACTCCAGTGATCTCTTTTGCCTGCTCATTTGCTGTAACTTGCATGTGTCACTTTTCATAGACATCTTACATTGTTGCTACATTTTAAAATATCTATCCTTTTTTCTTTAACTAGGCTGTACCCCCTTGATGTTGCTGACCAATTGATAAAGCACCTTGTATCCAAGAGACTTAGCATATAACAGTAACTCCAAAGATATGTGGTGGTGGTAGTGACTGCTTAAATTCTCCATTCTATTGTAAAAAGGCAGGTTAAATCTTATACTTATTACTTTTATAAAGTGGAAGATGTTTAATCAATCAGCCATCTCCTCCCTAGGCTAAACAAACCCAGTTTCCTGCACATTTCCTTTGACATCTTATTTTCTAATTCTCAGATACTAAAATTAAGTTAAGAGAGAATGGGTAGAAAATGTGATTTCCAAACTAAAGGTTACAACAATTGGAAAAGTGGAACATAAAAGAAAAGGTCATGATTTGTAGGTGTGATCCTGGTGGAAAAACATAAATGTTAAAACATTTAAATGTAGGTGGAATAAGAAAGGACAGAAAATTGAACCCTTGGGATGTGCTTCTCAGTAAATGCCGGGATCTGGGTAAAGTATTGAAGAGTTTCTATACTTGGAAAAAGGTAGTTTCTTAGATGAATGGTACATTTAGTAGCATGTATTTGCAAGTGGATAGAAAAGTACATGCACATTAATGCAAGACTATTTGTTCATTGTGCAAAATTGGGTGGAGGGTGGGTGGAGAGATAATTACAGAATGTTTAATTGTTAATGGGAAACTGTGTGGGTAGTTTGCTTTATTGCCAGGCAAATCTAAATGAATAAACACCTTAGCTAAGAAGGTTTTTGTATTACATAGTCTATAAGTTGAATTATTTTTTTCCTTCAGATTTCATTCAGATCATGTACGAGGAAGAAATGTCTAGTTAGAATAGGTCCCAGAGGGTTATAGTTGCTGTGTAATATATTGAGACCTCTGTCACCTATGATGTTTCATATTTGAGACTTAATCAGCTATACTCTATATAGAAGAGATATTGCCAAATAGCTGTCCCTGTTAAAATATACAGTCACTTTTTCTCATGCAATTTAAGTTGGCCCTAGGATCATATTTTGGCATGGAGAGAGACCTTGCCTAATTTGGGAGTCACTCAAAGGAATGGTAATCTAGACTGTTTTCATTTTAAATGAACATGTTAATGGGAATGAGAGGCTGGATTTTCAAAATAATTATAGGACAGAATTTCTTTTGAAAAGGATTGGCAGCAAATGCTTTAAATTCCATTAGGCACCATCTCATTGTGACCTTGTTCTTTGTTGGATTGTAGACTCCCTGAGAGCAGGAATTGCAGTCTAATTATCTTTGTATTTGTTCCAGGACTTAGCACACTACCTTGTACATATTAGGTGTTTAATAAAGGGGGCTGGAGTAAACAAATGTATAACAGGTGTAAGCTTGGAATTATGAATATAGTGCTAGATTTGAAGTTGGGAAAACCTAGGTTCAAATGGTGGCTCTAATACTTGTTCATTCTGTGATCCTGAGAAAAATCATTTCTCGGGCTCAGTTTTCTCACCTGTAAAATGAAGTAGTTGGACTAATGTACCTGTAAGGTACCTTCTAGATTTAATACTATGATCTTATGAATCACACCTTCTATGACCATCCCTCCCCCTCCTTCCCAGCACCTAGTATGGGGTATGGACACAGCTGCTTTTTGGTAAACATTTCATGTTGCTGATATCTGGATGCACTGGTGACCACTTGAATGGCTGCAGACCACTCTAACCTTGTTTGCAGATCAGTGAAGACAACACAAAGGTTTCATTGCTAGAGATATATTCGGGAATTTTCTGTAACAATTATTTGTATGAATACCAAAGCAAAAGGGAATCCTATTATATTTGCTTTTCATTTTTATTTGAAAAGTGGTAGATGCATCCCTCCATTATAAAGGGGTGAAGTGAGAATAACCTTTTCTGTACAAATACTTATATCAGTGTCTGAGGTGTTAAAAGAGAGGACATGTTCTTTAATTTCTAGTAACAGTAAACTGGGAAAGAAGGAGGGAATTATAGTTCAAAATTGTCTTAATGAATTGTGAAAATAATCAGAATTAAATAAAAATCAGGTGTGAGGAAATATAGCTAGAGAGCTTCCCTGCAACATTCCCCATATTAGGAGATAGTAGGGAAGTCCTGCAGCACATTGTGTGCGTGCCTGTGGCAAACTTTTAGGAGAATACTGATGAAATATATTTCAAGAAGGATCAGCGTGGCTGGGTTGTAATCTCTACTGTTTGAAGAACTCCTGCATTGATGTAGTCACAGATAGTTTTAAAGTTTTCCAGAGACAATATGCCTGTGTTACTGTGGCAAAAATGAAGATTCTTTCTCTTTTTTTTTCTTTTTTGAAGGGCAATTAGGGTTATGTGACTTGCCCAAGGTCACACGGCTAGTTTTTTTTTTTTTTGTGCGTGTGTTAAGTGTCTGAGGCCGAATTTGAACTCAGGTCCTCCTGACTCTATTCACTACACCACCTAGCCACCCCAAAATGAAGATTCTTAATGGGGACACTGGTTGATGTGAATGGCTCTTGTTGAGGCAGACAGTGCAACTATTGAAGAAACTAGTCTGGTCATCATAAGGGACCTCTGCCAAACTCTCCCTGGTTCCTTAGCTTGGATTTTCATTCATACCATGTCTATAGACTTCCCTTGACACCTTTGCCTTAACTACTTCTGTATTAATATTTTGATTATCCCTTTCAGATCTATCTTTGTTTGTTTTGATCTGTGATTATGCCCCGTGATTTGCCTGCTTTTGTGTGCTATAGGGAGGAAATGGAAAGTAGATGGATATAAAATGAACCAATTAACAAGCCAAAAGCATTAATTAGCAGTAAGGATACAAAGACAAAAATGAAAAAAAAACCTACCCTTCCCTTAAGAAAGTTTACTGTCTATAGGAGAGACAACACGCAACATATTGAAAAATGTGTGTGTGTGTGTGTGTGTGTGTGTGTGTGTGTGTTATATCTCTCTCACGAAATAAGTAGAAGGCCATTTGGGGGGAGGCATTTGTTGGAATCAGGGAAAAAATAGTCTCATATAGAAGGTAGTTCTTGAGCTAAGCTGGGGATGAAAATAGATGAAGAGGGAAATTTCAGGTATGGAAGATAGACTGTGCAAAAATATACAGAGAGGAAATGGAGTGACTTGTGTGAAGAATAGTAGAATATCAGTTTGACTGAAGTGCATTAAGGGTAGGAATATATAGTAAAGTTAGAGAAGTCTGTCAGAACTGAGTTGTGATGGTCTTTAAATGACAAACAGAAGAATTTGTACTGATCCTAGAGGTAATGAAGAGACATTGGAATTCATTGAATAGTTGAGAATTAGTTGAATTAATTGAATAGTTGGTCAGAATTACATTTTAGGAAAATAAATTTGGAATCTATGTGGAAGTTGGATTGGAGAGGGAAAGAACCTTGAAGAAGGGCTATGATTAAAGGGCTCTTAGAATAGTCCAGGTAAGATGTGATTAGCAACCAAACCAGTTTGGCAAATTTACAAATAGGGAGATGTGGAAAGGTAGAAATTTTTTAAAGATAAAATCACAAAACTTGGTCACTGATTCATTATGTGGGATGAAGTAGAATGAGGGAGTAAGACTAACTTCCTTGCAAACCTGAGTGATTAGAAGGCCGATTATTCTCTCAGTAGAGACAGGGAAGTTCAGAAGAGGGCTGGGTTTTGGGGTAAGATAAAGAATTCTCTTCTGCATATCCTGAGTTTGAGTGATCTATGGAAAATCAAGTTTAAAATGTTCAATATGTACTTGGTTATATGTCACTAGAACTTAGGAGAGAGACAAGAGCTAGATGTGTTGATTTGGGGTTCTTCTGCATAGAAGTAATGCATCCTTAGGTGATCACTAAGAGAGGACAATTAACTTACAGTTAGAAGAATAAATTAGATGATATAGCAAAGAAGACTGAGAAGGAATGATCAGACAGGTAGGAGGAGAAAAAGTAGAGAGAAGTGTCACTAAAACCAAGAGAAGAGAATATGTTGGAGCAGGGTGGTCAGCAAACCTGGGAGGTAAGTTCCATTGTTGTCCTCATTTTACAGCTAAGGAAATTGAAGCAGATAAAGGTTAAGTGACTTGTGCAATGTCACACAGCTACCAAGTACCTGAGGCTGGATTTGAACTCACGTCTTCCTGGCCCAGTTCTTTATTTATTGCAACACTTAAATTTCTGCTCAGGGTTGTAGACTGCCATGACCTGGAACCTGGGGACTAGGGGCAAGATCTGGTAATACACTTACCAGAACATCCAGGGGAGGGCAGATATCCTTAGCACTGACTTAAGACAATTTATAAAGCCTGTAATAATCTGTATCCCAGTTACTTTTTATTCACTGTTCCAATCTAGTATCCATGAATCAAAGTCAAGCTCACAGGGATATATTTTTCAGATTATTCTTTTCTTTTCTTTTTGCTGAAAATTGGTATATTTGCTTTTCTTTAAGTCCTATGATACCTCTGTAAGTGTCTTCCAAATATCACTAACAATGCTTCATCAAACAAATCTGTCATTTCTTTCAGTACCAGAATATGTAGTTCATCGGGGCCATTTGACATGAATTCATTAACGGCAACTAGGTATCTCACTATTTCCTTAATTTTCCTGAGTTTCAATTTCCTATTACTTATTTCTGGTTCTGTTCTTTTTTTTAATTTTTATTTTACTTTAGACTCAAATGCCAGAGCACAAATACAGAATGGAGAAAAGAAACAGAAACGTATCATAAACTTAAATATTGTAACTTAAATACTAAGTTTGAAAGGAAAAAAAAAGCATGTCGTGTTTAGCAGAACACGAGAGGATTCAAAATATGTAACAATAAATTTTCATTTCAAGAAAGCCTACATGATAAATAATACATGTGTTGAGAGTTGACCATTTTTGCTTCCTTGTGCGTTTTCTTTTGTCCTCTGCTGTGTTTTTTTTACTTATTTCTTTCTTTTTCTCTCTCCCTACCCTCCACCTTCTCAAGAAGGCTACAATAAAGTTTAGATATATTTTTCTATAGCTATAAATCAATATGTACATATATACATAGACGTATATATACATATACATTCCCAAACCTATCCTACTCCTGATCTTTGTTTTTACGTATGTGCATACCTCTTGTTCCCCATCCCTCCTGCCTCCTGTACTTTACTTCTAACCACTACCTTGCCCTTCTATTATTGCCTACCTCCCTCCAAGGATCCCTTACCTATCTTCCCATTCTCACAAATCTAATCACTTTTCTATACCCCCCTTTTATCTGTTCCATGATTTACCCCTCTAAAGATCCCTTCCTTGTCCTCTCCCCCCTCCCTATGCCCCTACTGTTTTATTTTTTCTGAATCTAGGAGACTTTTATACTTTTCTCTATCTATCTATCTATCTATCTATCTATCTATCTATCTATCTCCATTTGCAGTACAAAGTTGATTTCTCTTTGCAGAAAAACTGTAATCCCAATCAGGCTTGAAAAGAAGCCCATCTTTTGCAATTATGATTAGGAACTATCTTATATTAATTAATACTAGATAATACCTTAAAACATTATTATGCTTACCTTAGAATTTTGTGCAAGTGTATTCCCTACTCAAAGGGTTATTATAGAATGGGACAGCTAGGTGACAAAGTGGATAGAGCACCAAGGCTGGAGTCAGGAGGACTTGAGTTCAAATGCAGCCTCAGATTCTTACTAGCTACCTGACCCTGGGCAAGTCACTTAGCCCCATTTGTCTCTGTTTCCTCATGTGTAAAATGAGCCAAAGAAGGAAATGGCAAATCACTTCAGCATCCATGACAAGAAAATCCCAAATAGAATCATAGAGAGAAACTAGTGAAATGACTCAACAACAACAACAACATGTGACTGTGCTTTGAAAAAGTATTTTTTTTAATTTATAAGAAAAAAATCTATCATTAAAGCAATTTAAGTATTGAGCACGCTTAAGACAGAGGGGAAAAATGTTGTCATTTGTAGGGGACCGTCTTTAGGGTCAAGAATATCTGGGTCTCAGTCATATCTCTGACAAACTAGCTATATGACTATGGACAAATCACAACTTCACAGCACCCCCAGACACAATATGAAACTTTAAATTATAGATGACTTGTTGATCTTTCTTAATGGAGATTTTATCCACACAAGGTCTTCCACATAGTAAGAAAATCAGAGATCTTTACTCATCATTGACTCCTCCCACATCACACCCAAAATAATCAAAGTTAATTTAATTAAAATGCTCAATGATTTGTTCTTGGTTACACTGTTAGTATGTAAAAAGCAAGAAGACATAAAGCTACGAGATGACCAGAGCAAAGTAAAAAAAGGTAATAGACCCTCCCTTCAAGTGACATAGATTCTCCAATTTTCTCATTCATTGGAACAATATGAGTTTTATTATAACTATTCAGGTCCAAAAAACATCAAGATCTTATAAGAATTGAAAATGCAGGGAGCCAAGATGGAGGAGTAAAAACAGGACTTCTGTGTGGCTCCAGCTCCCACCACTTCCAATACATATAAAAAAATTACTCTAAACAAATAGTAAAGCTACAGAACGCACAAAGTGACAGAGAGAAACAATTCTCCCACTTAGGGCAGCCCGGTAAGCTGACAAGAAGGGTCTATTGCTGGGAGCCAAGTGAGGCCCACTTGAGCCACGTGGTTCTGGCCCTGGGCCAGCCCCAACCAGCAGCTGCCAGAGCAGACTTCAGGAGAGTGAATCACCAGCAGTTGTGGTTGTTTCCAGACTTCTCAATCCATAAATGCCAAAAAAAAGTACAAGGTCAGTGGGAAACTCTGTTGGAACTGACCGGAGAAAGGTGCAATCTGACCCCAGCCTCCTGGGCAAGAAGTAGGGGAGACATGGCAGCCACTGTTACCATGTGGCTGCCTCCAGAGCTCCTGGCCTGCAGATTGTAGGGGGACCAAGCTACCATTCAGAGGGCAATCGCTCTTGCTTTAACGTGCTTAGATCTGGATCACAGTCTTGGGTGGTGGTCCCGGGGTGTGTGGCAAGTGTACCAGAGCTTGTGGGGGCTGCAGAAAGGGTGCCCTCCTAATAGCTCTGGCAGCTGTGAAAATCCCAGCAATTTGGGACATA
The DNA here is from genome assembly GCF_028583685.1 of Petaurus breviceps papuanus. Lineage (NCBI taxonomy): Eukaryota > Metazoa > Chordata > Mammalia > Diprotodontia > Petauridae > Petaurus > Petaurus breviceps. The sequence continues at coordinate 5,229,976 of NW_027187323.1, forward strand.
GCTCTCTGAAATCTGGAAGCCAAGTTCTACCATGGTAAAGAGCTCAAAAGACAAGTATTTGACTGGCAACGTGAGCAAGCAGAGGAAGCACAAACAGATCATAGAATGCTTTTTGGGGGGACAATAAGGATCAAAGCATGTAATGGGAGGAAGACAACAAAGTCAGAACTCCTGTATCAAAAGCTTCCAAGAAAAATATGAATTGATTATAGGCCATGGAGGAGCTCAAGAAGGACTTTGAAAAATCAAGAGAAGTGAAGGAAAAACTGAAAAAAAAATGAGAATGATCCAAGAAAATCATGAAAAGCAAATCAACAGCCTGCTAAAGCAGACCCAAAAAATACTGAAGAAAATAACAACTTAAAAAATAGACTAACCCAAATTGCAAAAGAGGCCCAAAAAGCCAATGAGGTGAAGAATGCCTTAAAAAAGCAGAATTTGCCAAATGGAAAAGGAATTTCAAAAACTCACTGAAGAGAATAATTCCTTCAAAATTAGACTGGAGCAAATGGAAGCTAGTAACTTTATGAGAACTCAAGATACTATAAACCAGATCCAAACAAATGAAAAAATAGAAGGCAATGTGAAATACCTCATTGGAAAAAAACCTGACCTGGAAAATAGATCCAGGAGAGATAATTTTAAAAAATATTGAACTACCTGAAAGCTGTGATCAAAAAAGAGCCTAGACATCATCTTTCAAGAAATTCTCAAGCAATATTGCCTTGATATTCTAGAACCAGAGGGCAAAATAGAAATTGATAGAATTCACTGATCACCTCTTAAAAAAGATCCCAAAAAGAAAACTCCTAGGAAGATTACAGACATTCCAGAGTTCCCAGGTCAAGGAGAAAATACTGCAAGCATTCAGGAAGAAACAATTTGAGTATTGTAGAAATGCAATCAGTATAACACAGGACCTAGCAGCTTCTACACTAAAGGATTGAAGGCCTTGGAATATGATAATTCCCTAGGTCAAAGGAGCTAGGATTAAAACCAAGAATCACCTACCTAGCAAAACTGAGTATAATGCTTCAGGGGCAAATATGGTCATTCAATGAAATAGAGGACTTTCCAGCATTCTTCATGAAAAAAACAGAGCTGAATAGTAAATTTAACTTGAAGCATGAGAAAGTAAACAAGAAAAAGAAATCATAAGGAACTTATTAAAGTTGAACTATTTACATTCCTAGATGGAAAAATGATAATTATAACTCATAAGACTTCTCAGTATGAGGATAGTTGAAGGGAATATATATGTATATATACATATATATGTATGTATAGAAGGGTATATGTGTGTATAAATATATGTGAGTGTGTGCATATGTATGTACATGTATATATAGACAGAGGGCACAGGATGAGTTGAATATGATGGGATGATATCTAAAAAATAAAATTAAGAGGTGAGAGAGGAATGTATTGGGAGAAGGAGAAAGGGAGACATAGATTGGGACAAATTATCTCATATAGAAAAGGCAAGAGAAAACTATTACAATGGAGGGGAAGAGCAGGAATGTGAAAGGGAATGGATTAACCTTACTCTCATTGAATTTGGCTTAAGGAGGGAATAACATGCACACTCAATTGGGTATCTTACCCTACAGGTAAATAGGGGGCTAGCAGATAAGAGGGGAGATGATATAAGGGAGGGCAGATTGGAGGAGAGGGTAGTTAGAAGCAAACACTTTTGAAAAGGGACAAGGTCAAAGGAGAAAATAGAATAAGTGAGGGACAGGATAGGATGGAGGGAATTATAGTTAGTCTTTCACAATATAACTACTATGGAAATGTTTTGTGTAATTACACATATACAACCTATAATGAATTGCTTATCTTCCCAGTGGGGGTGGGTGAGGAGTGAGGAAGGGAAGAAATCTGGAACTCAAAGTTTTATAAACAAATGTTTAAAAAAATATTGCTTTTTACATGCAAGTGGGAAATAAGATATACAGGCACTGGGGTAAGAAATCCATCTTGCCCTACTAGAAAGTTGGGGGGGGGGGAATGAGGGAGAATATAAGAGATAACAGATAGGGGGAAAGAATATTGAGTAGGCTTGCTATTTTGGGGTGGGGGGTAGGGGAAAGATGGGGAGAAAAATTTGTAACTCAAAATCTTGTGGAAATGAATGTTGAAAACTACAAATAAATGAATAGGAAAAAAATTTAAAAATTTAAAAAAATGAAAAGAATTGAAAATGCAATGGATAAAAAAGATAGTGGAAAAATACATCATGTGTATAGGAAGAAAAAGGCTACTAATGTACTGATGGGGTACAGGCTCTAGGAACCCCCTTGAACTCTCCTTGAATCTTCCCACTTCATGAGAAATTTGCCTGAGGCCATAACCTTTTCATTGTCACTAGACCCAAATCTCTCTTACAAGCCTAACCCTCCATTGTCCAGCTCCTCCCAACCCTTGATCCTCCCAAAATATCAATGCCCAAATCTGTTACCCTTAAACTAGCCTAGTCCCCCATTGTCTGTTATCTCCTGTTAGCCTCTTGCTATTTCCCACCTTTAATCTCTCATTACTGGAGTCTGACCTCATTTGATTCTTCTTTAAGGCCCTCCCCAAATTCTTCCTGTAGACCACCCCTAAATCCTCCCACAACCTCTCTGTATATAATACCCATCTTGCCTCTGTGAGATTGCCGAGAATTATGAATTATCTAGACTAGACTCACTCTGTGTCAGAGTATTATGGAGTGCTTGTCCAATACAAGCGTCACTGATACCTAGGCTCCTTAAGAGTCTACCCTTTATGGTGAACCTTTAATAAACTTTGCTTTTCTTTGGCTCAGAAAAGAATTCAGTCAAATTCATTTGGCAGAAAGCATTTATATATTACTTTAAAGTTTGTAGTAGTTTATACTTAGGTTTTCACATTTCACCATCCTGGGAAATAGGTGTAATTATTATACATATTTTACAGATGAGGAAATTAAAACTAAGAGAGGTTAAGTGGCTTGCCCAAGATGACACAGTTAGTCAGTGTCTGAGGCTAGATTTCAACTCAGATCTTCCTGACTCTAAATTCATCACTTTTTCCCAATGACCCTGTTTAGTTGCTCTCTACAGTATCCAGATCCCTCCTCCTCCCTACTTAATAATTCCAGTGGCATCCTATTGCCCCCTCCCCCAAATCAAATACAATCTCTTTTTTTTTTTTTTTTGCAATCAGAGCCCTGAATAAGCTACCTTGCCCTTCCCATCTTCTTATACTTCTGATTACCTCTAAGGTTCCTTCCATTTCTAAATATCTGAATCTGTGATCTAGTCAATGGAGGATTTATGGAAAGTCACAGATAAGAATTATACAACTGAGAAATGATAATTGTGTTGGAATTTCCATAGGTAGAGGATGTATATACACAATTTAAATTATAGATCCATTGAATTCTAAATCCAGGTCAATCTGAGAAATAGTAACCTGAATCTCCAAAATGGGTATTATAAAGGAGGCTGATTAGCATGAAAAATCTCTTAGGATGGTGTACCATTGCAATCTTGAAAGGCAAAATATGAAAATTTGACTCAATAATGATAGTAACATTCTCATATTTATGTATACGTACACATATATTCTGTAAAGAAATAGAGTTTATGGTATATGGAATTTCAAATAATTCCAGGGAGCCTTTTTTTTTTGGTTAGAATATATGAATTCAATGTGAAAATAAATTCCACATTCTAGAAAATTTCCAGAAATTATAGAGTTTTTACGACTTTATAACAAGATATCAACAGCTAATCAGGTGAAAAATAAATGAGTCCTTCCTCCTTGATTTCTTGAACAGGATTTTCTGTTTTTACATATGTCTCCTTCTTCACTGATTATAACCTATACACATATTACTATGGCTCTCTCTTGCAGTATATGAAACATAGATAGAGGGAAAATATATAGAAATGCCAGCTCACATTTGCAATCCTGTAAAATAATTGCCTGAATTTCAAATCTTTCTAGTTTGGTTTATATAGATCAAAGGCTTATATTTTTTTTTATTTATGCTTGAGATCAGTTTATTTTCTGTGTGTGTGTGTGTGTTTGTGTGTGTATCATTCAATATTTGTGATTTGATATATGTGAAAAACTTTAAAAAACACAAATAAAAGGCATTATTAATGAATACATTTGAGTGACGGTTGAATAAATCAACATATTCTAAATAATTCAATTTTTTTATTCCATGATTGATTGCATTCTATTTTTCTAACTTCCCTTTTAAATTTCACCAAGAAACTATCACTCAGATAAGTAGCTATTTGTTTAATCCTATTTAACCTCTTCTGGATGTACTCCAAAAAGCAGAGTAAGGATTTTTGTATCATGAATCCTCATACATAATTCTAAGTTATCAGGCCCAGAATCTACATTTCATTTCTAAGAAAGACAGTAAGTGTTCTCAGTATGAACATGGCTAGCCAACAAGAAGGGATGTAATGTCCCATGGATCTTTTGTCAGCTTATCATAGAGTTCTGTTTAGAACAAAATGAAAAACAGAAAGAAGTAGTAGAAAAATTATAAACAGAAAGAAAATAATAGAGGAAGATGTAGTCAAATAAGTAATAGTAATAAAAATTCTAAAAGTATATTTAGAAATCAGAGGACATAACAACATGTTGGGAGGAAAAGTTGTAGTAAATAATATTAATAGGAGTGGAAGGTATAATAAAGTAATAGCAGAAGTGGTAGTAGAAATAATAGGTGTAGTAGGGGTAATCAGTCAGTCAACAAGCAATTATTTTTGCTTTTTTTTTTTTTGGAGGGCAATTAGGGTTAAGTGACTTGCCCAAAGTCACACAGCTAGTAAGGTGTCAAGTGTCTGAGGCCGGATTTGAACTCAGGTCCTCTTGACTCCAGGGCTTGTGCTCTATTCACTGCACCACCTAGCCTCCCAAACAAGCATTTTTTAACACCTACTATGAGAAGGGAGTAAAAAAAAGTAAAGTGATAGTAAAAAAAATAGTAGTGATAATAGTAGTAGTAGTAGTAAAATAAATGGAAGTACTAGTAATAGAAGAATAAAAGTAGTTGAAATAGTGGGAGAAACAGCATATGAAGCAGATGAAGAAAGAGTAGATATAGAAGAAGCAGATGTGAATGGGGTAGAGTCAGAGGTAACAGAGGTAGAAGGAGTAAATATGAAAGGAGTGGATGGGTTGGGGATAAAGGGAGAAAAAACAGAGGCAAAGAGAACAGAGGTGGAGGGGGTAGAGGTAAAGGGAACAGAGATGAAAGGAGTTGGGGTGAGTGGAACAGAGGTGGAGGGAGCAGATATTGGGTGAACAGATATAGAAGGAGCAGATGTTGTAGAAGGAACAGAAGCCAAACAAGCAGGATCATTAGCAGCAGGAAGAGGAAAAGCAATAGAAACAGAAGTAGAAGTAGAAAAAGTGGAATCCTCAACAGAAGTCAGAGGAGTTATAGGAGGACATGGAAAAAAATTAGTACACATCATGGAAAATGACAATGGGAATTCCTGAAGTTCAGAACAGGTGGCTAGCCCACAGCTGGGAATCACAAAAAATATCTGAGGTCTCTCTGCTAATTTAGCTTTTCAAAATCCTTTGACAGATGAACAAGAGCTGACAAGGTGGCATCTGGGTGGTACTGTGGGTAGAGTCCTAGACTTAGAGTCAGGAAGACTTCAGTTCTATTCCTGCCTCAATCACTTTCTTGCTGTTTGACTCTGGGCAAGTCACTTAACCTTTTTTAGGTTTTCTATTTGTAAAATGGAAAGGGGTTTTGGACTCCCTGGGCTCCAAGTTTCCTTCCAATTCTAAATTAATGATCCTATGATACATGGAGCAAGATATTTCTGCATTGAACCACCCTGGAAAGGTTGTCAGAGGTCACTTATTTCAACTAATTTATTTTACAGTTTAGAACAACTGAAGCCCATAGAGTTTAAGCTACTTGCCCAAAGTCACAGAAGTGTTAAGGAGGACTAGAATTTAAGTACAGGTTCACTGACTCCATAACCAACCCTGTTTTCCCTGAATCTCACTTTAAAAAAAGACCAATCAAATAAGTTATCCTTGGGGCATCCAGGTAGCAAAGCGAGTAAGAACACTGGCCCCAGTGTCAGGATGACCGGGGGATCAAATCCGGGCTTAGATACTTAGCACCACACCCAGAAATAACTGGCCATGTAACCTTGAGCAAGTTACTTAGCCCTGATTTCTTTAAAAAAAAAGTTATCCCCAAATACCTTGAAAAATAGTTAAGTAATCAAAAATTAAGAAGTGGTTCCTTCTAATAATGAATCAAAGAAGAGACAACCTCCCAGACAGAAGCAGCAGCTTTGGAGACTGGGCATTTTCCTTTAATAGTCCAGAAGGAGGAGCCTAACTACCTCCTTCCACAAGTCCAGGCTGCCAGTGCTGGATTTCAGGAAATACAAACTATTCAACTCCTTAGAACCTTAAAGTGGAATGACTAAAATCTACCCAGGCTATCTCACAGGCTAGTCATAAGGAAAAGAGAATTCACATTAATGAATATATAAATTGTAAAGTATTAGGTAAGTAGAGCATATTTTCATCATCATATAATATTTGTTCCAGAACTATTTCCAGAAGCCAAGATGGTGGAGTAAACAGCAAATCATTGCAGCTCCTCCATATTCACCTCCAAATCATAATTAAAATAGTATCCCAGAACTAGTCCTGGAACAGCAGAGCCAACAGAAAGATGGTGGAGAGGTCTTTTAGCCCTGGAGACTTGAAGGATGAGCAAGAAAGATCCATTTGGAAAGTATCCCAGCAAGTCAACAGCAAGTCCTACCCCAGCAAACCAGCAGGAGATCCTGAGCCCCAGGGTGGTAGAGCAGGCAAACACCAACAACAGGAACTGCCCCTTCCCCCCAAATACATTAGCATTGTCAAAGGAAGCAGCAGACTCCACCTCCAAGAACCACCACATGCTTCTACACAGCCCAAGAAAAACAGGCATTTTCCAGTGACCGGACCTGCATGAGCTTCATTATAGCCCCATGAAAATGCAGAAAAACCCTAGTAGGCCACAGCATGGGCCAGCCACTAACTCTAGGACCCTAGCTCAACACCAGGTTAGCTGACAGACCACTATGGCCTACAGAAGCACCAGCCACCCATCACCCCATCCCTCAACATGGCACCAAGTAAATAGTCAGGGCCTGCGTGAGAATTGACACAAAAAGCCTGAGACAGAGCCACATTTAGGAGCAGAGCTCAAATTTAAAAGAAAGGGAAAAGTCCCTGCCACCCCCCTCCTCCAAAATAAAAAAGATGAGTAAAGAACAATGATAACAACAACAAAAAATCTGACCATAGAATGTTGTTATGGTGAGAAGGAAGACCAAGTCACAAACTCAGAAGACAACAAAGTCAAAATACCTATGGGAAGAACTCCAAAGAAAACTGGGAAGTGGTCTTAGGCCCAGAAAGAACTTGTGGAATAACTCAAAAATGAGCTTTAAAAATCATACAAGCAATGTTGAAGAAAAATTGGGAAAAGAAATGAAAGTGATCTAAGAGAATCATGAAAAAAGGAGTTAACAGTCAGGAAAACTGCTTAAAAAGTAGAATTGGCACCCAGGACCTATATGAAACAACTACAAAATAAATAAAGTCAGATCTACCTAATTGGAAAATCATCAATTGCTCATGGCTGTGTTGAACTAATATAATAAGAATGAAAATTTTACCAAAATTAAATTACATATTTAGTGCCATACCAATCAATTTACCAAAAATTTACTTTATAGACCTAGAAAAAATAGTAACAAAATTCATTTGAAAGAACAAAAGATTCAGAATATCAAGCGTATTAATGAAAAGAAATGCTAGGGAAGGTGGCCTCGCTATACCAGATTTTAATGTGTATTATAAAGCAGCAGTCATCAAAACTACTTGTTACTCGCTGAGGCATAGAGCTGTGGATCAATGGAATGGATTGGGTACACGAGACTCAGCAGTCAATGACTATAATAATCTACTGTTTGTTGAACCGAAAGACCCCAGTTTGTGGGATAATAACTCATTCTTTGATGAAAACTGGAATATAATATGGCAGAAACTGAGCATAGACCATTATCTAGCACCATATACCAAAATCAAGTCTAAATGGGTGCATGATCTAGGTATAAAGGATGATACTGTAAGCAATCTGGTTAAGCAAGGAATAGTTTACCTGTCAGATTTATGGAGAGGGGAAGATTTCATGAGCAAACAAGAAATAGAGAGCATTATAAAATGTAAAATGGATAACTTTGATTACATGAAACTGAAAAGCTTCTGTACAAACAAAGCCAATGTAACCAAGATTAAGAGGGAAGTGGGAAATTGGAAAAGAGTTTTTACAACCAATGTCTCTGATACAGAACTCATTTCTAAAATATACAGAGAATTGAGTCAAATCTATAAGAATCCAAGTCATTCCCCAATTGATAAATGGTCAAAGGATATGAACTGACAGTTCTGAGAGGAAGAAATTAAAGATATCTATAAGCATATGAAAAATGCTCCAAATCACTATTGATTAGAGCAATGCAAATCAAAACAACTCTGAGGTACCACATCTCACCAGTCATATTGTCTAAGATAACAAAACAGGAAAATGATAAATGCTGGAGAAGATGTGGAAAAGTTTGAACACTAATACATTGCTAGTGAAGTTGTGAACTGATCCAACCATTCTGGAGAGCAATCTGGAATTATGCCCAAAGGGCTATAAGTAATTTCATACCCTTTGACCCAGCAATACCACTTCTAGGGCTGTATCCCAAAGAGATCACAGAAGCAGGAGGAAAACCCATGTGTACAAAAATATTTATAGTAACTCTTTTTGTGGTGGCAAAGAATTGGAAATTAAGAGGATGCCCATCAATTGGGAAATGGCTAAACAAGTTGTGGTATATGAATGTAATGGAATACTATTGTGCCATAAGAAATGAAGAGCAGATGGACTTCATGTCTACCTGGACAGGCTTCTACAAACTGATGCTGAGTAAGAAGAGCAGAACCAGGAAAAATATATACACAATTACAGATACGACGTATGTGTGACGACCAACTTTGATAGACTGGACTCTTCTCAGAAATGCAGAGCTATAAGTATCTGCAGATCCTATACCTGATTGTATGCCACCATAGGGGGGGAGGGAGGGGAAGAAAATTTAAAACTCTAAGAACTGGGGAACTAAATCTTGTAAACTCAAAGTAAACAAACAAATTAATAAAGACTAAAAAAGGAAAAAAAAAGTAGAATTGGCCAAATGGAAAAAGAAATTTAAAAATCCACTGAAGAAAACAACTCCTTCATGAGTACAATTGGCCAAATGGAAAAGAAAGTACAAAAGCTAATTGAGGAAAAAAATTGAATTGGGAAAATGGAAGGTAATGACTGTATGAGATATCAAGAATCAATCAAAGAAAATTAAAAAGGGGCGGCCAGGTAGCACAGCGAGTAAGAGGACCGGCTCCAGTGTTGAGAAGACCTGGAGATCGAATCCTACACTTAGCACCCACCCAGAAACACCTGGCCGTGTAACCTTGAGCAAGTTACTTAACCCCGATTGTTTAGGGGCAGCCAAGTGGCTCAGCGAGTAAGAGCACCAGCTCCAGTGTTGGGATGACTTGGATCAAATCTGGGCTCAGATACTCAGAACCACACCCAGAAATAATAACTGGCCGTGTAACCTTGAGCAAGTTACTTAACCCCAATTGCTTTAAAAAAAAAAAGAAAATTAAAAGAATGAAAAATTTAAATAAAATTTTAATACTTTATTGAAAAAACAACTGACATGTAAAATAGACCCAGGAGAGACATTATCACAATCTCTGGACCATATGAAAGTCATATTCAAAAGGAGAACCTGGACAGCATCTTTCAAGAAATTAGCAAGGAGAACTGCCCTGATATCCTAGAATCAGAGGTAAAATAGGCATTGAAATAATCCATTGATCACCTAAGGAAAGAGATCCCAAAATAAAAACTCCAAGAATATTTTGGTCAGATTTCAGAACTATCAGGTCAAGGAAAAAATACTAGAAGGGGCCAGAAAAAAAAAAAAAACACAATTCAAATATTAGAGTCACATCAGGATTAAACAGGATTTGGCAGGTCATGGAACATGATATTCTGAAAGGCAAAGGATCTAGGACTACAACTAAGAATAACTTACCCGACAAAATTAAGTATTATACCTCAAAGGAAAAATGGTTATTTGGTGGAATAGAGGCATTTAAAGCTTCCATAAGAAGAAGACTAGAACTGAACCAAAATTTTGAACTGCAGTATCAAGACCCAAGAGAAGCATAAACAGGTAAAAGGGAAAAGAAAACATAAATGATTCACTGTTTATATCTTTACATGAGAAGATGATACTTGTAATTCTTAAAAACTGTAACAATAGCATATATAGCAGGAGCATACATAGAAAGAGGATATTGGTATAAGGTAAATTGGAAGGAAGGATATAAAAAATTAAGGGATGGGAAAGAGGAGTACATTCAGTACAGAAGGAAGAGAGAGGTAGAATGTGGTAAATTATTTCACATGAAGCGGCATGAAAGATCTATTACAATGGAAGGGGAAATGGGAGGGTGGGCCATAAACATTACTAAAACTACTTAAATTACTCTCAGTAGTATTGGCTCAAAGAAAGAATAATAAAGACAATTGAACATAGTAATCTATCTTACCCAACAGGGAAGTAGGAGGGGAAGAGATCAAGTAAGAGGGGATCAGGACTAACAGAAGGGAGAGCACATCAAGGGAGGTGGTAGACAGAAGCAAACCACTGGTGAGGAGGGAAGGAGGGAAAGTAGAGAAATGATGAACAGAAGGAAGAATAAGATGGGGGCAGATATACACAGTTAGTAATAATAATTGTGAATGTAAATGAGATGAATTCTCTCACAAAACAGAAGCAGATAAGCAGAGTAGATCAGAAACCGGAATCCTACAATATGTTGTTTATAAGAAACACATTTGAAGCAGACAGATATAAACAGAGTAAAGGTAAGGGGTTGGAGCACAATCTACTATGTTTCAGTTGCAATAAAAAAAAGTCGCAATCTTGGCACGGCTAGGTGGCACAGTGAATAGAGCACTGGCCCTTGAGTCAGGAGGACCTGAGTTCAAACCAGACCTCAGACACTTAACACAAAACTAGCCTATGACCTTGGGTAAGTCACTTAACCCCAATTGCCCTACCTTCCCCTCTCCAAAAAAACCAAAAAGTAGTAATCTCAGGCAAAGCAAAAGCAAAAATATATTTAATTCAAAGATAAGGGAAGAAAGTACATCTTCCTGAAAGGTGCCATAGACAATGAAGCAGTATCGATACTAAACATGTGTGCATTATAGTATCCAGATTCTTAAAGAAGTTGAGTTACAGGAAGAAATAGACAGCAAAACTATACTAGCAGGAGATCTCAACTGTCCCCTCTCAGAATTTGATAAATCCAACCAAAAAATAAGAAAGCAATAAGGAGGTAAATAGAATATCAGATAAGTCATATATATATATATATATATATAACAGACCATTGGAGAAAACTGAATGGGAACAGAATGGAATATACCTTTTTTTTTTTGGCAGCATATAGCATCTACACAAAAACTGACCATGTAATAGAGCATAAAAACCTCAAATTCAAATGTAAAAAAGTACAGATAGTAAATTTATTCTTTTTGGATCATAATACAATAAAATTATATTCAATAAAGACCAATGGAAATACTGATTAAATTAATTGGAAACTAAATAATCCTAAATAATAAGGTACTTAAAGAACAAATCAAAGAAATAATCAATAATTTCATTAAAGAGAATGAAAACAGTGAGACGAACATACCAAAATTTATGGGATGCAGTTAAAGCAGTACTTAGGGGAAAATTTATTTCCCTAAATTCTGACATCAACAAAATGAGAAAATAAAAACACAGATCAATAAATTGGACATGCAACTAAAAAAATAAAAACAAACTAAAAATCCCCAATTAAATATCCAGATTGGAAATCCTGAAAATCAAAGGAGAGATTAACAAAATTTGAGAGTAAGAAAACCATTGAACTAATAAACAGAATCAGAAGCTTGTTTTATGGAAGAAAACAACAAACTGGATAAACCATTGGTTAATTAGATTTTAAAAAGAAAAGAAGAAAACCAAATTGCTAGTATCAAAAATAAAAAGGGTGAATTCACTACCTCTAAAAAAGAAATTAAAGTAGGAATTAGGAGCCATTTTGCTTAATTATATGCCCATACGTCTTATCATCTAAGTGAAATGGATAAATATTTACAAAAATATAAATTGCCCAGATTAACAGAAGAGGAAGTAGGATATTTAAATAATCTCATTTTAGAAAAAAAAATAAGCTGAACAAGTCATTAATGAACTCCTGAAGAAAAAAATCCTTAGGGATAGATAAATTCATAAGCAAATTCTACCAAACATTTAAAGAAAAATTAATTTCAATAATATATAAGCTATTTGGAAAAATGGGTTAAAAAAAAAGAGTCCTACCAAATTCCTTTCAGTAAACAAATATGATGTTGTTACCTAAACCAGGCAAAGTAAAAACAGAGAAAGGAAACTATAGACCAAAAACCTAATGAATATTGATGCAAAATTTTCAAATAAAATACTAACAAGGAAATATTTTTTTTAAGCAATCGGGGTTAAGTAACTTGCTCAAGGTTAAACAGCCAGTTATTTCTAGGTGTGGTGCTGAGTGTCTGTGCCCGGGATTCGATCTCCAGGTCTTCCCAACACTGGAGCTGGTGCTCTTACTCACTGTGCTACCTGGCCGCCCCCAACAAGGGGATTTTAGTAACATATAATAAAAATCATTTGCTATGACAAGGTGGGATTTTAACCAGGAAGGCAGGGCTGGTTCAAAATCAGGAAAACTATGGGCATAATTAAGCATATCAGTAATGAAACCGACAAAAATTATATGATTTTCTTAAGAGATGCAGAAAAATCTTTAAACAAAATCCAATACCAATTTTTTATTAACACTAGAAAGCATAGTAATAAATGCAACTTACCTTAAATTGATAAACAGAATCTATCTAAAACCATCAGCAAGCATTATTTTTAATGGCCAAGAAGCCTTTCCAATAAGAACAGTAGTGAAGCAAGGATGCCCATTGTCCCCACTTTTATTTAATATTGTAGTGAGAATGTTGTTTCTTTGGGGGGAGGGAGGGGCCACTAGGTAAAAGAAACTATTCTTTGTCCAGTTCCTTACCTAGCCTCAATCACTGAATGGACATTGCCCCAGTAAAACTGAAACCTGGGAAAGACCTTAGCTTAGAAGAGCCAAGTTCTTCCACTAGATCTGAGGCTATATCTAGTCATCCTGATTTATGTTTTGCCACTGGGACCAGATGGCACCAGAGGAAAAAAAATGAGGTTGGTGACTTTGTATAGCTCTCCCTGACTTAAATTCAATTCACTTTCAAGTTATGGTATCAATTTCCTGATACCATCGTCCTGTATGAGAATGAAGGATGAACAACCACAACAACAGCAGCAAATGCTAGCTACAGCAAGAAATGAAACTATCACTCTTTGCAGATGATATAATGGCATACTTAGAGAATCCTAGAGAATCAATTATAAACTTTAGCAGAATTGAAGGATATAAGATAAATCTATATAAATCATCGGTTTTTCTGTATTTTATCAAAAAGGCCCAGCAGCAAGAGATAGAAAGAGAACTTCCATTTAAAATAATTGTAGAAAATATAAAATACTTGAGATTCTAACTGCTAAAAAGAAACACTGGAACTATATGAACACAATTACAAAACATTTTTCTCACAAAGAAAGTCAGATCTAAACAAATGAAAAAGTATCAATTGCTCATGGGTAGACCAAGACAATATAATAAAAATCACAATTCTACTTAATTATATATATATATATATATATATATATATATATATATAAAGTCTACCATAAATATAAACTGCTTAGTAAGAATGGCAATTGTTTTCTTTTCCCTTCCAAATGCTATGAATTTTAACTTTACACATGGATCAGCACAGAATGAATACTTTTCCTTTGTTATTACTCTCTCATGCTACCTTTTCCAGCTGTTTATTTCCATGATGATTCCTATAATACTACATCTTGAGCACACTGTTAACATACTGCAGCTTACAATTCTGATTCTTAGGAAAGGAATCAAACTTCAGAATTCCCTTAATGAGGACAAAACTTCAGAGTCCAATGTAAGAAAAATTCCCCCAAATTTTTGGGTGTAGATATTTTATAGTTCAATGAAGTTGCTGAAAGAGGCTTACCTGCACTTAAAAAAAATTAAATTATCCATTCCTTGTTCTCAGCATTCACTTACACAAATTTTAAACTTTCTTCCCCTCCCTGTCCATTCCCTCCCAAAGACAGCCCCCACTCTGATATGGGCTCTACACACACATTCCTATTGAACAAATTTTCACATTAGTCATTTTGCATAGAAGAATTATAACAAATTGGAAAAACCATGAGAAAGGGAAAAAAATCCACAAAATAAAAAAGAAAATAGTCCGCTTCATTCTGCCTTCCTGCTCCCTAGTTCTTTTTCTGGATGAGATTGGCATTTTCCATCAAGAGTCCTTTGAAATTGTTTTAGGTCCTTGCATAGCTTAGAACAGCCAAGTCCATCAAAATCAGTCCTCAAATACTATGTTTGTTCTTGTGTATTACCTGCATTTCTAAAAGAGGTTTTGGCATAGTCTTGAAAGAAAAGGTGAACTTCATCAATAGAAATTATTTTTTTCAATCTTTAGTCCTCTAATCTCTGAATTATTTTTGACAGTGACAAGTTTGTAGCAGTCATTAGAAACTGATTTTGTTATTATTATTTTTACTAGTATTCTCACTCTTCTTCTAATTTCAATAAGCTTACACTGTTTGGTGAGGAATCAATAATAACCTCTTCAGCTGCCATTCCCTGAGAACTTCTTTCTTGCCTTCTGAAGATTAATTAGGATGTTTTGTAGCAATAATTTTTTCAGTACTTAACTTTTGATTTCTCTTTCAAGTGAAATTTCTTTTACACTTTAGTGTTGCTGATTCTGTTTCATTATGGGACTGAAAGTTTCCTGAAACACATGATTTCCCACCCAAACAACCACTGCACCATCTCTCAGAGTCATTGAAATATGTTCTTTAAGAGTTATAATTTTTGCACATTTCCTTGGAGCAATGTCCCTTCTTTAAAAACTAAGAATTTAAAAAGTCAACCAAAGAAATCAATGGAAAGCATGTAGGGCACAAAATTTTTCACTCAACTGAATAAGAACTGAGGGAGAACTAATTACAGCTGGGGAAATGAGCTCAATTTGGTTTCATCTGGTTAAGATCAGATGTTCTGAGTCACCCTAGTATCAGTAAAAGCACATATGCATGACCATTGCTGTCACAAAATGAAACCATGTAAAAATTACTGCTTGTCCCAAGTAATTCACATACTAATGTATCAAGGAATCTTGACTGATTTTAACTTATTTTTGGAAAACACATTATAACTGAATCTGTGGTCTGTGGTAGAAGATTATCTGAGAAAATCTTTTTATTCTATTCAATTTTCATTAAGGATGCCTTTCAGTTGTGTTTAGATGATTTACATAAATGTTTACTAGGGATTACATATTATCTTCCCAGTAACCTATTTTTCCCCATTGCTTTAACACGCTCTTCTTTTTGAGATATATTAAAATTGTTTATTTAGTACCCCCAAAATTGTGTGATTTGCAATACAGATTTATTTTGTAAATACTTGGTCTTTTCTAACTACTCCTTCAAACCCTTAGGATAGAAGCTCCTTGTGAGTAGGGATTATTTCGTTGTTTGTTTTTGTTTCCTTAGTGCTTAATGCAGTATGTGACACATAGAAAGTACTTAAAAAGATTCCTTGTAGGATTGGTTAACTGTCACTTCAATATCCTCAGATAGCAGATTGGCAAGAAAGAGAGTAAAGTACAAATATGGCTATTTCATTGTCACACTCTATGAGAATACGTTGCCATAAAAAGTATGGCAAATTAGTATTATTTCATATTTGTTGTTTTGTCCTCAGAGTTCAGTACCTGGCTCACATTTTTTTTCCCTCTCCAACTCCTGCCCTCATACTAGGGGACTTCAAACATATGTACTGGTTCTCCCTCAACTATTCAAGTTCTCCCTCAAGTTCTTCAGCTTGCTCATTTTTCCATGAGCTACTCCTCCACCTTCCTCAGTCATTCCCAAAGGTGGTAATACCCATCATCTTTTCATCATCCCCAAATGTACTACTGCTATGTCCAAGAATTCTGAAATCCCCTTACTTGATCATAGTCTATTGACTTCTCACCTCTTTCTGTCTTCCCTTACAAAACTTTATTCTTTTTCCAAACTTTGATAGCCAGTCCGTTGACCTCTTATTTTTTTTTTCATGCCATCTCCCTTGTACAGGCCATTCTCACCTCTTTTCCCCATCCTGAACCTTCAGTGAATCAATATAAACTCTGCACTATTTTTCTTTCTGGGCTCTCGTTGTTTACAAGTTTTGCTCTAATATGTGCGATACCAGATGAAGAGGAGAAAGTAATGCAACCATTCTAATTGGGTCTAGTACAAATTTATGTTACATGATCACTACTGGGCCCTCAACAGTGTCAGGCAATTCTACCACACCTCTCTTATTGGCTCATTATCCTACTCCACAGGGGCTCTTCCAAAATTTTTTGTCTTTCCTCAAACTTTCCATGACTCCCCTGCCCATCTCCATTGAGAATTTTGCCTCATATTTTACAGAAAAAAAATTAGACCA
Source organism: Petaurus breviceps papuanus (assembly GCF_028583685.1). Classification (NCBI taxonomy): domain Eukaryota; kingdom Metazoa; phylum Chordata; class Mammalia; order Diprotodontia; family Petauridae; genus Petaurus; species Petaurus breviceps. The sequence goes on from NW_027187323.1 coordinate 5,246,806, forward strand.
TTCATCGTGAGCTCCATCTTCTCTCTTCCTCATCTCTTATCACTCAGATGCCTCCTAACACTATCTCCTTCACCCATGTCTCAAATGATGATGTGGCCATACTCCTTACCAATGCAAACCCCTCTACTCATTCTTGTGATCCCATCTAATTCATTCTATGTCCTGCTGCCCCCCAACTCTTCATTTTCATGATGATTTATTTTTTCAATAATATTTTCCCAATTATATGTAAAGACATTTATATTATCCATTTTATAAGATTTTGCATTTCATTTTTCTTCTTTCCTTCCCTTTCCTTTTTCTAAAATGATAAGCAGTTTGATATAGGTTGTGTGTGTGTGTGTGTACACACATATAAAATCATGTAAAATATTTCCATATTAATCACTATTGTGAAAAGAGAAACAGACCAAAAGGAAAAAAAAAGCCGAGAAAAAATAAAGTGAAAAAAGATCTGTATTCAGAAACCATCAATTCTTTACCTGGATGTAGATAGCATTTCCTGTCATAAGTCCTTTGCCATTGTCTTTGGTTATTGTGTTGCTGAGAATATCTAAGTCATTCACTGATGATCAGTACATAATATTGCTATTACTGTGTATAACATTTTCCTGGTTCTGCTAATCTCCCTTTGCATCCCTTCATACAAGTCTTCCCAGGTTTTTCTGAAATCTGTCTTCTCATCATTTCTTATTGTACAATAATATTGCATTACATTACTATACCACAACTTGTTCAGCCATTCCCCAAATGATGGGCATTCCCTCAGTTTTCAATTATTTGCCACCACAAAAGAACTTCTATAAATATTTTGTGTACATGTAAGCCCTTTCCCCCACTTTTATATGATCTCCTTGAGATACAGGCCTACTAGTGGTATTGCTGGATCAAAGGGCATGTACAATTTAGTTGCCCTTTGGGCATAGTCCCAAATTTTTCTCCAGAATGGTTGGTTCAGTTCAGAACTCCACCAACAATGAATTAGTATCCCGATCTCTTCACATTCTCTACAACATTTATCATTTTCTTTTTTTGTCATATTAACCAATCTGATAGGTATGAATTGTTTTAATTTGCATTTCTCTAATCATGTAAGTTAGAGCACTTTCTTTATATGAATAAAGATAGCTTTGATTTCTTCATCTGAAAATTGTTCATGGCCTTTAACCATTTTTTAATTGGTGAATGTCTTATATTCCTATAAATCTGACTCAGTTCTCTTTATATTTGAGAAATGAGGCCTTAATTGGAAACATTTATTTCTAACTAGAATATTGTTTCCCAGCTTTCTGCTTTCCTTTTGTTCTTGGTTGCACTGGTTTTGTTTGTACAAATACTTTTTTTCAATTTAATATAATAAAATTTTCATAATGCTCTCTATCTTGTTTGGTCATGAATTCTTCTCTTCTTCATGTATCTGACAGGTAAACTATTCCTTGCTGTACTGATTTGCTTATGCTATCATCCTTTCTCTATATACTATATACCCATTTTGAACTTATCTTGGTATACAATGTAAAATGTTGGTCTATACCTAGTTTGGGTCATATTGTTTTCCAGTTTTCCCAGCAGGTTTTGTCCATTAATGAGTTCTTATCCCCAAATCTGCAATCTCTAGGTTTATCACACACTGGGTTATTATGGTCACTAACTACTGTGTCTTGTGTACCTATTCTACTGATCCATCCTTCTAATTCTTAGCCAATACCAGATCAGTTTGAAGACTACTGCTTTATAATATAGTTTGAGGTCTGGTATAGCTAGGCCACCTTCCTTTGCATTTCCCCCCGTTAATTCCTTTGATATTCTTGGCCTTTTGTTCTCCCAGATTAACTTTTTTTTTTTTCACTAGCTCTATCAAATATGTTTTGGTAGTTTGGCATGGTACTAAATAAGTCAATTAGTTTAGGTAGAACTATCATTTTTATTGTATGGGAACAGCCTACCTGAGAGTAATTAATATTTTTCTGATTACTTAGATCTGACTTTATTTGTGTGAAAAGTGTTTTGTAATTGTGTTCATATAGTTCCTTGGTTTATCTTGGCAGTTAGACTCCCAAGCATTTTATAATGTCTACAGTTATTTTGAATGGAGATTCTCTTTCTATTTCTTGCTGATGAGCTTTATTGCTCATATGTAGAAATGCTCATGATTTATGTGAGTTTATCTTATATCTTGCAACTTTGATAAAGTTATTTCAAGGGGTTGTTTAGTTGATTTTCTAGAATTTTCCAAGCATACCATCACATCATCTGAAAAGAACAATAGTTTCGTTTTCTAATTGCCTATTTTAATTCATTTGATTTCTTTTTATTGATATAATTATAATTTCTAGTGCAAAATTGAACGGGGCAGCCAGGTGGTGCAGTGAGTAAGAGCATCGGCCCCGGCGTCGGGAGACCCAGAACCAGTTCCAGCCTCAGAAACTTGTCACCCACACAAAAATAACTGGCCATGTAACCTTGAGCAAGTTACTTAACCCCAATTGCTTAAAAAATAAATAAAATTAAAAAAAAATTCCATAATCATAGTGATAATGGGCATCCTTGTTTCACCCCTGATCTTACTGGAAAAGCTTCTATCTTATCCCTATTACAGATAATGCTTGCTGATAGTTTTAGATAGATACTGTTTATCATGTTAAGGAATGTTCAATTTATTTAGGTGTTTGTATTAGGAATGGGTGCTATATTTTGCCAAAAGCCTTTTCAACATCTATTGAGATAATCAAATGATTTCTGTTGGTTGGGTTACTGATATGGTCAATTATGCTGATAGTTTTCCTACTATTGGACCAACTCTGCCTTCCTGGTATAAATCCTACCTGGTCATAGCATATGATCCTTGTGATATGTTACTACAATCTCTTTGCAAGCATTTTACTTAAAGTTTTACATCAATGTTCATTAGAGAAATTTGTCAATAATTTCTTTTTTTGTTTTTACTTTGTTTGGTTTAGGTATCAATACCGTATTTGTATCCTGAATTTGGTACGACCCCTTCTTTGCCTATTTTCTCACAAAATTAATATTATTGAAATTAATTTTTCCTTAAATGTTTGGTACAATTCACTTATAAACTCATCTGACCCTAAGGATTTTTCCTTAGGGAATTCATCAATGGATTCTTCAATTTCTTTTTCTAAGATGAGGTCATTTAGACATTCCATTTCCTCATCTGTTGACCTAGGAAATTTTGTAAATTTTTGTAAATATTTATCCATTTCACTTGTTATTAGATTTATTGGTGTATAATTGGGCAAAATATTTCCTGATGATTTCTTTAATTTCTTCTTCATGGGTAGTGATTTCACTGTTTTCATTTTTGATACTGGATGTTTAGTTTTCTTCTTTCTTTTTTAATAAAACATATTAAACAATGGCTTTTCTGTCTTATTGGGGTAAAAGATCAATAGTTTTATTACTTTCAATTTTATTAATATTACCTTTGGTTTTCAGTATTTCCAATTTGGTGCTTAATTGGGGATTTTCAATTTGTTTGTTTTTTTTAGTTGTACATCTAATTCATTAATCTGCTCTTTCTATATTTTGTTCATAAAAAATTTAGAGAAACAAAATTTGCCCTAAGTACTCTTTTGGCTACATCCCACAAATTTTGGTATGATGTCTCATTGTCAACATTCTCTTTGATGAAATTACTGGTTTTTATTATGATTTTTCACTCTTTTATTCTTTAGGGTTAGATTCTTTAGTTTCCAAATAATTTTCAATTCGTCTTTCCATTGCTCTTTGTTGAATGTAATTTTAGATTAGAATTGCTAACATTCCTTTGTTTCATTTCAGTTGAAGCACAATAAATTGTTCTCCAGCTCCTTACCTTTACTCTTTGTATGTCTCTCTGTTTCATTTGTGTTTCTTGTAAACAACATATTGTAGGATTCTGGCTTTTGATCCACTCTACTTATCTGCTTCTGTTTTATGGGAGAGTTCATCCCATTCACATTCACAGTTATGATCTTTAACTGTATATTTCCTTCCATCTCTTTTTTCCTTCTGTTTGTCCTTTCTCTCCTTTCACCCTTTCCCTCCTCACTAGTGTTTTGCTTCTATCACCTCCCCTGACCTGGCCTCCCTTCTGTAAATATCCCTACCACTTAATCTCCTCTCCTTCCCGTTAGGTAATATAAATTTCTATATTTAATTGTTTGTATGTATTATTCCCTCTTTGAGTCAATTGTGATATAAGTAAGCTTCAAGTGATGCCCATTACCTATCCTCCAATATTCCCCTCCCCTGTAATAGGTCTTTCATGCCTCTTCATATGAAATAATTCACCCTGTTCTACCTCTCCCTTTCTTCTACACCCAATGTACTCCTATTTCTCCTCCCTTAATTATTTTTTATGTTATTGCTTTATATCTGTATGCTCAATGTACATTTTCTCTAGCTACACTATTAGTGGTGTGATTCTTAAGAATCACAAGCATCATTTTCCCATGAAGCAATGTAAACAGGCTAGCCCCATTGATTCCCTTCATATTTCCTTTTTCTTTTTACCTTTTTATGCTTCTCTTGAGACTTGATACTGGAGATGAAATTTTTTGTTCAGTTCTGGTCTTCCCCTTAAGAAAGCTTGAAATTCTTCTATTTCATTGAATGATCACCTTTTCCCTTGAAGTAGTATGCTCATTTTTTCTGGGTAAGTGACTCTTCATTATAGTCCTACCTCCTTTGCCTTCCAGAATCTCATGTTTCATGATCTCCATTGCTTTATTGTTGAAGTTCTTAAGTCCCATGTATTCTTGATTGTGACTCCCTAAGTAAATTGTTTCTTTCTAGCCACTTGCAATATTTTTTCCTTGACCCGATAATTCTGAAATTTGGCTATTATGTTCCTTTGCATTTTCATTGTGGGATCTTTTCTGGATTTGATTGGTGGTTTCTTTCAATGTCTATTTTGCCTTCTGGTTCCAAGAGATCAGGGTACTTCTCCTTGATAATTTCTTGAAAGGGGCTGTCCAGGTCCTCTTTTTGATTATGGCTTTCAGGTAGTACAATTACTCTTACATTATTTTTCCTGGATCTATTTTCCAGATCAGTTATTTATCCAAGGAAATATTTTACATTTTCTTCTTTTTTTCGTTCTTTTGATTTCATTAGATTGACTTTTTATATCTCACAGAGTCATTACTTTTTACTTGCCCAATTCTAATTTTTAAGGAATTATTTTCCTCAGTTTGCTTTTGTACCACCTTTTCCATTTGACCAATTGAACTTTTTAAGGAGTTGTTTTTGTTTTCCAAGCTGTTGACTCTTTTTTTTCATGATTCTCTCACATCACTCTCTTTTCTTTCCCCAATTTCTTTTTTACTTCTCTTATTTGATTCTTAAGCTCCTTTTTGAGTTCTTCCATGAGTTCTTTCTGGACTTGAAACATGTTCCCATTTTTCTTTGGGGCTTTGCCCATAGGTGTCTCGATTTTGTTGTTCTGTTCTAAGTTTGTTTTTTTCATTTCCCAGCCTTTTCCCTAAGTTTTGAATTTGAGCTCTACTCCTGAGGTTGAAGGGGCACTATCTAAAACTTCTTGTAGCAGGTGCTGCAGTCACTGGTTGTTTACCTGGTACTGTACTCATGTTGCTCTGAGGAACTTGGGGACCTTCATTTCTGGTCCTGTGCTTAGGAGTGGTGTGTGTGGGGGGGGTGGCTGGTGCTACTAGAAGTTGAAGGAATCTGGCAGCTTACTTGGTGTTGAGCTGAGGTCCCAGTGCCATTGTCTGGCATGAGTTGAGGACCCTATGGGTTCCTGCTTTGGTGTGTGTCTATTTTCCTTGGGGCTAAACTGAAGCACTTGGCAGGTCATAGTGCTGGCTTCTGCCCATTTTCTTGGCTATATTGTTTTGTGCATATGGTCCCAGCACTGGTCTCTGCCAGTTTATTTAAGGCATCTTTGGGGTCTAGGTGTTGGCATCTACCTGTTTGCCTGGGACCACTCTGAAGCACATGGTGAGTTCTGGAACTAGTGTCTGCCTAATTCCACTGGCTATGCTGAGGCATGTGGCAAGTCCTGGCATTATCTATTCCATGCTCTGCTGTGCTGGGGTTCAGGAATTCCAAGTGGTTTGCTGATTCTGGTCTTGTTGCTGGCTTGCTAGGATGATTCCTGTCCTAGACTGTGCTCCTCTTTTACCCTAGTGAGACAAAAATTTCCTGTTGGCTTTCCAAATTTCTTAGGCCAGAAGATCATTTCCTCCCATGTTTTTGCTGATTCTGTTATTCCAGCATTCATTTTGAGGCACTAATTTATGGTTGTTTGGAGGTGAATATTGGAGAATCAAGGCAATTTCCTGCTTGCTCTTCCATCTTGGTCCCTAGGAGTTCCAAGTCCCCCTATTTTCATTATTTTCAGTTTCTCTCTATCTGCTTGCTCCTTCACTAATACCTATAAATATGTCCATATTTCCCATCCTAGGGAAAAATGACCAAAAAAACCCAACTTACTTGATCATTCTATCCACACTAACCATCATCTTATGTTTCTTCTGCCTCTTATAGCTAAAGTACTTGAAATGTTCATCTACAATTGTGCCCCCACTTTCCTCTCACTTTCTTCTTAACACCTTACAATACAGCTTCCAACCTTATTATTTTACCAAAGCTACCCTCTCCAAAGTTGCTAATGATCTCTTATTTGCCATATTCAATGACCTTTTCTCCATACTCATTCCTCTTTATCTCTCTTATGTCTTTGACACTGTTGATCAATCTTCCCTCCTTCATACTCTCATATCTCTAGGCTTTCAGATTACTACTCCCTTTTGGTTTGCTTATATATCTGATGACTTCTCTGTTTCCTTTGCTGGATCCTCCAACCTTGGGGTTCTGTCCTGGGTGCACTTTTCTCCTCCATAAGTACAACTTTATTTGGTGATCTGATCAGCTCAGGACTTAATTTTCCTTTCCATGCTTATGATTCTGAAATTTGCTTATCCTGCCACTGACACTTAGCTGACCTCCAAAATCATCTTCAACTGCCTTTCAGACATTTCACTTTTGACATCCAAAACAACTCATCATCTTTCCCCCCTAAACATTCTCCATTCTTCTACCTTACTTATTACCATAAAGGGCAACTCCGTCCTTCCAGATCCTCAGGCTTGTAGATCCCTAGCCCATATCCAATCTGTTGCCAAGGTTTATCAATTTTACTTTTACAACATCTCTCAAATGTACCCCCTTCTCTCCTCTGACACTGCCACCATTCTGGTGCAGGCTCTCATCAGCTCACATCTGAATTATTATAATTACCTGCTATTGGATTTGTCTTCTTCAGATCTCCCTACTCCAATTCATCCTCTGATCAGCCACTAAAGTGGTTTTACTAAAACACAGGTCTAATCATGTAACACTTCCCCCCACCCCCACTTAATAAACACCAGTGATTTACTATTACCTTTATGATCAAATACAAGATTTTTTGTTTGGCACTCAAAGCCCTTCATGACCTAACCCTCTTCTCCCTTTCTAATTTTCTAACATTTTGCTCCTGCCACATACTCGTTGATCCAGTGACATTGGCCTCCTGGCTGTTCTAGGAATAAGTTACTCCATCTCACTGCTCTGGTAATTTATCTGGTTATCCCTCAAATCTGTAACATTCTTTCTCTTCCCATTCTACCTACTGACCTACCTGGATACCTTTAAGTCCCAGCTAAAATCTCATCTTTACAGGAAGATATCCCTAACCCTTCTTTATTCTAGTGCCTTCCCTCTGCTTATTATTTCTTATTTGTTTTGCATATAGCTTGCTTTGTATAAATTTGTTTGAATGCCATCTCCCTCATTACATTGTGAACTCCATAAAATCAGTGTGTGTGTGTGTCTGTGTGCCTCTTTTGCCTTTTATTGTGTCTCTAGTACTGTGCCTGGCATGTAGCAGGCATCTAATAAATGTTAAGTGACTGATTGATTAACAAACTGTGAATTTTAATACTGAGACTCAGAAAGGTTAATTGATTTCACAATAACAACAAGGCAAGTACATATTGGAGGCTGAACTACATCTTTTGACCTCACATTATTTCCTTGCTGTTGAGTGAGGAAAGGCATATGGATCACTCATGTATTTTAACCCCTTGAATTTAATATTGAGTTAAAGCTGAATTTACTTTAGGTGATTTTTAAAATTGTTATCATTTTTCATTATATTTATCTCTTCCAAAATAAACAGTTTTATTGAAGAATAATCTATTACAAAATGGATATTTATACAGTATTTCATGTTTTACAAAACACATAAAAAACTCATTTAAGCCTAATTACCATTCTGTGAGGCAATTAAGGGATATATCCCCATTTTACAGACGATGAAATATATTCAGAGAGATCAAATAACTCTAATGGTCATGCAACTAATAATAATTATTAATCATAAATATATTATATTACCAACAAATTATTTTAATAATTAAATTTTACATATGTCATATAAAATATGCATTTTATATAATACACATAATTGTTACATATCAGTATAATTTAAATACACTATTGTTGATGTTCACTTGCCACAGATGCTCTTCCAAATATTTTTATTTCTCCTCAAACATCCCATGGCTCCTTCCTGTTTCCCCACTCAGCTGAGATTCTTGCCTCATATTTCACTGAAAAAAAAGTGAGACTGATTTCCAAGAGCTTCCTCTTCTCACCTTCTTCTCAACTCATATCATCTAGATGCCTTCTGTCACTCTCTCCATCTCTATCTCTCATAAATAGGTGGTCCTTCTCCAATAGACTGCCCTTTCACCATTCCCACCCTCTCCTTTATTTTCAATCTCTCTTTGACTACTAGCTATTTTCCTACTCTCTACAGAAATACCCATGTTTCATTCATCCTCATTTACTTAACTGCCTATCCACATTAGTTATTATACCATATCTATTCTCCTTGGATAAATCTCTAGAGAATTGTATTTGTGTTTGCATCCACTTTCTTTCCTTTTATTCTCTTTTTAATTTTCTACATCCTGGTTTCCCCCGTTCTCCTCAAAATTACCACTGATTGCATAACTGTCAAAGCTAATGGACTTTTTTCAATCTTCAGACATTTTGAATTCTCAGATGTGCTGGATGTTATCACCCTCTTCTCAACACTTTCTTTCTAGGTTGCTGTAACACTGTTCAATTCCTTTCTCTTCCTACCTTTATCGCATCATCTTCCCAGTCTCCTTTGCCGAATCTTTGTCAAAGTCACATACACTGAGGATGAGTGTTGCCCAGTGTTCTGTCTTTGGCTCTCTATTCTTTTTTCTCTATAATATTTCACTTGGTGAACTCATCAGCTCCCAGGTATTCAAATATCGTTTCTATGTTGATAATTTTTCAGATATCCTTATTATCTCTAAATTTCCCATTACCTCTGGTCTCTCATTTCCAATTGCCTATTAGAAGTCTCAAATTGTATGTCCCATAGACATCTTAAACTCAACATTATCTTTTTACCCAAACCATCTTCCAACTAAATTCTAAACTTCCCTATTGATGTCAAGGGTTCTACTATCCTCCCAGTCACTCATACTTGTAAAGAAATTATCATCTTCAACTCCTTACTCTCTTACTCCCCATATCAAATCTCTTACCAAGAGCTATTGGTTTTACCTTTGTAACATCTCCCATAAATTCCACCTTCTTTCTTCTGACACTGCCATCAGTCTAGTGCAGGCTCATCACTTAATTCCTAAACCATTGCAATGGCTTTCAGGTTGGTCTCTCTTCCTCAAGTCTCTTCCTTCTCCAATCCATCCTCCACTTAGGCATCGAATTGATATGACTATGTCACTCGCTCCTATTAAAACAAACAAACAAATAAAAAACTCCAATGGCTCCCTTTCACTTCCAAGTGAACATTCCACATACAAAATATTCTATCAAAATTCATACAAAATATTCTTCACAACTGGGTTCCCTCCTATCTTTCTGGTCTTCTTATACCTTTTCCCACACCTCCCTTTACCACATAATTTATGATCTAGGAAAATTGTCCTCATAGTAACATTTTATCTCCAAACTCCAGGCATTTTCACTGTCTGTTTTCATGCTTGGAATACCATCTCTCCTCATTTCTGCCTTCTGAATTCCCTGGCTTTCCTCAAATCCCAGCTAAGATCCCACCTTCTACAGAAGTCCATTTCTAATCCCCTTTAATTCTAGTGCCATTTCCTTATTATCTCCAGTTCATACTATATGTATCTTATTTGTGTATATTTGCATTCATTTTGTCTCCCCCTTTAGATTGGAAACTCTAAAAGCAGTGACCATATTTTGTCTTTGTATCCTAGGTGGTTAGAAAAGTGTTTGTCACAAAGTAGGCACTTAATGAATTCTTGTAGGCTTACTGACTTGTCTGTGGTCATGTAGCTGGCAAGCTTCAGCAATAAGATTTGAACCAGGTTTTTCTGTATTAAATTAGGAATCTTTCTATTCACTACATCAATCAATCAACAAATATTTATAAAGTGCCTGCTACATGCCAAGCACTATGTTAAGTGCTAAATATTCAAAGACAAGCAATGAAGTGGTCTTTGCCTTCAGCTTATATCTTAAGATGTTTTAACTCCCTAGCAGACATCTAATATATTAACTTAACAAAGACTGCCCAAATCATTAAAGGTAAACTCATATAGGAGTTTAAACTACTTACTTTGCCTATAACAATGGTCCATGCTACTTGCCCTACCCATTGCAAGTTGATTTCTACCACAATTATGAACTACTCTGCTTTTCCAGGGGAGTTTATTGTCAAAAAAGGGATTGAATAACAGTGACTTTTCCCCTAAACATTTTTGAGTTTATAATGAGAAGTACAATTGAGGCCACCAAGTCATCTCATGCTGTTTTTAAGACTTGTGTCCCTCCCCTTTTCACTTAACAGAAATATAAGAGGTTTAAGAGGAAATAATAAATGGGAGTCTTTGTGGGAAATATTGTGTATTATTACATGCTTGTGGAATATTTGCGTCTTTAATGCTAAGTATTAGGTAGAATGGCATGTTGCTACACCATTCTTACACCCCCTTGTTAAGTGACATACACTTCCATACACAGTTTGAAATAATAAGTGAGCAATTTGAATTAAGTGTAGGTGTTCATAGCATTTGCAAAAATTTCCCACATTCTGCTGTGGTTCACACAGTTAGTCGTATAACCATTGAGAAACTGATACTAAATATCCTTCACATGGACAATTCTTTTTCTTTTTCTTTACTGAACCCTGGTGGAGGTGCCTATTTCCACACTCCCTCTTATCATATCTCTCTCTCTCTCTCTCTCTCTCTCTCTGAGAAACTGATACTAAATATCCTTCCCATGGACAATTCTTTTTCTTTTTCTTTATCTCTCTCTCTCTCTCTCTCTCTCTCTCTCTCTCTCTCTCTCTCTCTCTCTCTCTCTCACATCTACCTATCTACCTCACTATCTACCTACCTATCTATCTATCTATCTATCTATCTATCTATCTATCTATCTATCTATCTATCTATGAATTTGACTTTTGAAATGAGTAGCATTTTAGATGATTTGAGCCAGAAGTCCTAAATTTTAGATGATTTGAGCCAGAAATCCTTAGAGACTATTTAGCTTACCTTGCCACTATATAGGGGAGGAACCAGGCCCAAAGTGACAAAAGGTCATGCAAGTTTTAGAGCCAGTCAGATTCTCCATAAAAGAGAGAATGTATGTACATGAAGCAACACTTTTTGATATAATTTTCATATGTCATTTGCATTGGTCTCCAACCTCCAAATTCCATTTGTCCTGATAAAGATATATCCTTCCTATGATAGGAAGATACGAAGGGTGAATGAAAAATTTTCAGCCCATGACTTTCCCTGAACAGAAATTATATTTTTAAAAAATGGAATTAAAAAATTAAATCTATATAGCAATTTCCTTCTCCTTTTGCAGTAGTTTTTGTACTTACTGACACAGGATCATATAACTCAACTTAGTAGAGGCCTCAGAGGCTATCTACTCAAAAAAACCTGTTGCATTTTTTAATTTGTTGATCTGTGGACATTTTAATCTGTTAATGCTTTTGGAATGACATGGATCAATTGAGTATAATGCCAAGCTTTCTGTAGACTTGTTTTTATTTCAACTGCAGTATGATGTTATTAGGCACTACTTTTCCTAATCATTCGCATCTTTAGTGTTTTATAAATTAGTTTACTGCCTCAACCCATTTTGTCCTTGTTGCAATTTCTCTCTGACTCACAAGGAGATAAAGTTTCTGCTAGCTGATGCAGTTTGAAGGGTTATTTTGGCCTCCTCATTATGGTAATCTTTTTATATCACTTAAACTTTTTCAGGAAATGATGATAATCAAGGTCAACATACTTGCTTTTTTCCCATTTTAATTTTTTTTTTTAGCATCAATAGTTGATCTGAACAAGTCAGGTTTAAACTATTATGACTGTTTTAAGTTTCTTTATATAATGTCTTCTAATTTGAGTAATTGCTAATAATATTAATTTCATGATTATTTTGACCTTTGTTTTAAGCAGTCAATAAGTAAGACTGTACACAGACAGTTGGGGGCAGATACCGTGTTTCCCCGATAATAAGACCTATCCCGAAAATAAGCCCTCCCCTTACTGTGTAAGATTCCTCTAAAATAAGCCCTCCCCCGAAAATAAGCCCTATTGAGATTGCTACTGTAGTGAAGGTGATCCCCTGCACTACACACTACATTACGGTACCCTCTGTATGCACCCCGAGCTGCATCCAATCAGAGCTGCAGCAGTGAGCACGTCATCCTGTTCTTCCCCAGTGATTTGCTTGCTGGCGCCATTGAGAGCAGTGCCGCGGAGGAGAGCTGAGGCAGGACAACATAAAAACCCAGTATGTAAGCGGGAGTGAGGGGGCATGATGGAGGATAAAAAGGGCATGATGGAGGAAAAATGAAGAATTCAGGGGGCATGATGGAGTCAAAAGAAAGACTGATGGTCATAATTTTATTATTCTGTCTGTTTTGACCCCCAGATATGAGTACAAAAAGGAAGAGCTATACTGTTGAGTATAAGAAAGCAATTGTAGAGGAGTCACATGGCAAGAATCTTGCAGTTTTCTGTAAAGAAAAACTTTTGGATCTTCGAATGGTCAGAAAATGGAGAGCAGATTATAATAACCTCAATCAACAGGTGGATGAGGAAAAAGGGAAAAAGCGCAGGTCTGGATCAGGTCGGCAGCCCTTCTATCCTGACTTGGAGATCCTCATTGGTGAATGGATTGCTGACAGGAGAGCAAAGGCCTTGGTTGTGCGCAGGGCTGCTATCCAAGCATTTGCCCTTTCAATGGCACCAGAGTTTGAAATGGTCTCAGAAGGATTCAAAGCATCACAACACTGGTTGGACAGTTTCCTTCAATGGTATGAACTGTCCCTAAGAAGATCAACAACACTGTTTGAGCTGGATGATGCTGAAGTTATTAAACGTGCACTTGCATTCAAGTCCTTTATTGATAGGATTGACATTTCCAAGTACCAAACCTGCAATATGATTGCTATGGATGAAACTGAAGTATTTATGGGACAAGGATCTCAAACAACAGTTCATCACAGGGGTGCAACGTCAACCTACATTCCCACCACTGGCTATGAAAGTGCACGGGTCACCTGTGTTTTGGCAATTCGTTTGGATGGAAAGAAAGCCACACCTCTAATCATCAGTAAGGGCAAGAAAGATAAGCTTGAACGTGTATCTGGCATTTACGTTCTTGAAACGGAAAAAGTCTGGTGTACACAAGCCGTTATAAGAAAGTGGGTTGATTTAATGTTGCCACTTGTTATGTGAGGTAACCAAAGAGGTCTGATAGTCTGGGATTCAGCCAGCACTCACCGCGCTAAAGAAATGAAGAACTTTCTTGCAGAGAGAAGAATAGATCAAGTAATGATTCCTGCAGGAATGACTGCCTATCTCCAGACCCTTGATATTGCAATAAACAAGCCATTCAAGGACCATTTGTGCATGGAAGTCAATGACTACATTGAAAATAGAATGGAAAGAAATCAGCGTGGAAACTTTGTGAAGCCCTGTCTGCAAGAAGTCGTGACTTGGGTGAAGAAGTCATGGGATAAAATTACTGACAGCTGTGTCGCCAAGGCACTACGAGCAGGTTACCTGGACAAGACATATTCATTTAAAGAGAGCTATATTGCTGGACATGACAGATTGGGTCCACTTCTTCTGCAGGAAATGGAGGCGCAAGACATCCCGGACGGAATTCAGGGTATGGACACTTATGACGATGTTGTTGAAGAAGATGACATGATCATTATTGAATAAAGGTACATTTTTTTGTTCACATTTACCTGTTTATTAAAATTGCTGTCAATGTTCATTAAAATAAGCCCTCCCCTGAAAATAAGCCCTCTGGTGTTTTTCTGTCCAAAAAAATAATAAGACAGTGTCTTATTATCGGGGAAACACGGTAGGTTGCACAGTGGATAGAGTTCTAGGCCTGGGGTCAGGAAGACTTATCTTCCTAAGTTCAAATCTGACCTCAGACATTTGCTAGCCATGTGACCCTGGACAAGTCACTTAACCTGGTTTGCATCAGTTTTATCATCTGCAAAATGAGCTGGAAAAGGAAATGGCAAATTATTCTAGTATCTTTGCTGAGAAGACCCAAATGAAACCATAAAGAGTCATACATGAATGAAAAGCGACTGAACAACATTAACAACTAGACAGTTTAGTCTGATATCACTTCCATTAGAAAAACTCCTCAATTCCTGTCTAAGACAGAATCAAGTTTATTTTGGTAGGATTTTATCTAGTATTTTCCATGTCCAGTATTTTTTCAGCCACTTCTAGAATAAAATATTCAAAAGAAATGGAGTTGAAGTTCCTGCATATTCTCCAAGCTTTTAACTTCTTTGGTTTCTATCACCTGAACCACATTTTTCAATTTTTTTTCATCTTCCTTTATGTTCAATTTCACTTTCTTTTTTTTTTTTTAAGCAATCGGGGTTAAGTAACTTGCTCAAGGTTACACAGCCAGTTATTTCTGGGTGTGGTGCTGAGTATCTGAGCCCGGATTTGATCCAGGTCATCCCGACACTGGAGCCGGTGCTCTTACTCACTGAGCCACCTGGCTGCCCCTTCAATTTCACTTTCAAGTCAACAAGTATCAGAACATCTTTCTTTTTCAATTTATCGGTTTTTGTTGACATTCTGTATTCATAGAATTCTAATTCATTCTACTTCTACAGTAATATAATTTCTCCATTTCTTGATTCTCTTCAATGTATATTGTCATATAGGTTACTGGACTCAAACTTTGCCTCTGATACTTGTGACTTAAGTGACCTTGGGCAAATCATTTATCCTCCTTGGGAATTAGTTTTCTCATATATAAAATGTGGGGGTTGGACTAGATGACTTATGACATTCCTTCAAGCTATAGATTTATGACATTATTAACCTTCTATTTGGTGGCCCTTTTGATTGAGATCATAAAGAGCAGAGCAATATGAGATAACCAGATGTTTCACAGAATGATCTCATTTCCTTTGGGTCCAACATCTAAAACTCTTTTGCTTGCATCCCAAGGAGGACATATAGGCCATCTTTCCATTTAGCTGCACCTTTCTTATATCTTCTTCTTTCATTTATATGTATACTTAGAAGAATATAAGAGTCTTCTAAATTCAGAAGAAACAAAATAGTAGGGGCAGCTAGGTGGCACACTGAATAAAGCACCAGCGCTGGAGTCAGGAGATCCTGAGTTCAAATCCAGCCTCAGACACTTAACACAAAAACTAGCTGTTTGACCTTGGGCAAGTCACTTAACCCCAATTGCCTTCTAAAAAGCAAAAAAAAAAAAAAAAAAGAAGAAGCAAAATGGTAGGGGTGTAGTCAGGGGAGAGAGAACAATGGAGGTATCTATAGAGGGAAGGGGGAGGGAATAGGTAAAAAGGGGCTATAGAAGGGTGCTTAGATTTACAGAAATGGGAGAATAGGGCAGGGATCCTTGGAGGGGAGTTGACAAGCAATAGAAAGGCAAGGTAGTGGGTAGAGGAAGCAGGAGGGATAGGAAACAAGAGATATGCATAAGCATAAAAACAAAGATCAAGAATAGAATATGTTTGGGAAAGTACATGTCTATATGTATGTATACATGTATATGAGTCTGTTTATATTTATAGCTATAGAGGGAAAAATCGAAACTTTATTGTAGCCTTCTGGGGGGTTGGGGAGAGGGAAAAAAGCAAAGTAAAATGAAAATGTCAATGTTTCTATGATTCCTTCCTCCATAAATATTGCCCACACACTGGCCACTGGATGATAATCTCATATTTGGAGTATCAACCTAAAAATTAATTTTATAGGTAATCTAAAGTTTCTTTGATTCCTAAATCTCTTCTCAATTCTACCACTTTATCACTGTGGAAGAGGAAGAATGTTAAATTGGATGAGGAATGTTTTGTTATTTTAATTTTTCCTTTGCTTCTGTGTTACCATATCCAAATAATTCATCAATATGAAGATAGCTTGATTATCACTTTAAGGTTTTATGCATAATGCATTTAGTTGTACCACTCCAAACCCCCTAATCATTCCCTTGTCATGATGGAACTGAATGATATTGTGAACTATGCCATGCAGAGTTACCCAATGTGGACAGGTACAGTTATTGATCTAGAGCCAGATTTCCCTGCAAATGAAGTCAAGAGGACCTTAGGAAGCATTGCTAAAGATAAGACTAGTGGAAGTGATGGAATTCCAGC
Source organism: Petaurus breviceps papuanus (assembly GCF_028583685.1). NCBI lineage: Eukaryota > Metazoa > Chordata > Mammalia > Diprotodontia > Petauridae > Petaurus > Petaurus breviceps. Next base: position 5,263,550 of record NW_027187323.1, read on the forward strand.
TGAACTATTTAAACACCTAAAAAGATGATATTGTTAAAGTACTGCACTAAATATGTTGATGAATTTGGAAAACCTAATAGTGGCCACTGAATTAGAAAGATTAGTTTGTGTTCCAATACTAAAGAATGGAATCATTTTAATTCCATAATTGCATAGCTATAGTCACTATCTGCAATGATCTTTGCGTCTTAGAATATAAAATCTGAAAATGCTTCCATTTCTTCTCCGTCTATTTCCTTGGAAGTGATCTTGCCAAGATCTTAGTGTTTGTTTGTTTGTTTTTCCCCATTGTTAAGCTTCAAGCCAATTTTTACTCTCTTCTCTTTCACCTTCATCAAGAGAATTCTAAAATAATCCTAACTTTCTGCCATCAGAGTAGTGTCATCTGCCTATCTGAGATTGTTGATATTTCTCCCAGCAACCTTAATTCCAGATTTTGATTCTCCAGCCTGGGAATTTCACATGATATGCTCTTCATATAAGTTAAATAAATAAGGTGATAATATATAGCCTTGTTATAACTGTTGCTTCTTGGTTCCCATACAGATTCCTCAGGAGACAAGTAAAATGATCTGGTGTTCCCATCTCTGTGGTGACTTGACACATTTTGTTGTGACCCACACAGTCAAAGGAGTTAATGTGGTCAATGAAGCAGAAATAAATGTTTTTCTAGAAATTTTTTTTGATTTCTTCATAGTCCATTGTGTGCTGGCAATTTCATCTCTAATTCTTCTGCCTTCTCAAAAACCAGTTTGCTTTTCTGGCAATTCTCGGTTCACATATTGCCAAAGCCTAAATTGCAGAATCTTAAGCATAACCTTGCTGACATGTGAAATGAGTACAGTTGTTTGGCAATTGAAACAAAAAAACTTAATCATATAAAGCAACAATATAAAGATGAGAATACCAAGATTTAAACTTAGAAAAAGATAACAATGTGTAAACAGCCACAAAGAAAGCCTCAAAGAAAAAATACTAATTGGACCCAAAGCCAGCAAGAATTCCTGGAAAAGTTAAGTAGATAAGAGTGGTAGAGGAAAAATTGGGAAAAGAAATGAGAGTAATGCAAAAAAAATATGAAAAAGAAATTAACAACTTGTTAAAAAAAAAAAAAAGATGCAAAAATGCTAAAGAAAATATCACCCTAAAAGAAAGAGTTAGTCTAATGGTAAAAGAGGCACAAAATTTCACTGAAGAAAAGAACTCTTATAAAAGCAGAACAGGCCACATTGGGAGGGAGGGGGAAAAGAGGTACAAAAGCTCACTGAAAAAAAAAGTAAATCCTTAAAAATTAGTTGGGTAAGTATAAACTGACTGCATGAGACTTCAAGAAACAATAAAACAAAGTTCAAAGAATAAAAAAATAGAAGAAAATGTGAAATATCTTATGGGGGGAAAATCCTGACCTGGAAAATCAATTAAGGACAGATAGTTTAAAAATTATTGAACTATCAGAAGGTCATAATAAAAAAAAAGAAAAACCAAATCAGTATTTTTTTGGGTCTCCTTTAGCAGGCTGTTGACTCACTGTTCATGATTTTCTTGCATCATTCTCATTTCTCTTCCCAATTTTTCCTCCACTTCTCCTACTTGATTTTCAAAATCCTTCTTGAGCTCCTCCATGGCCTGTAATCAGTTCATATTTTTCTCGGAGGCTTTTGATGCAGGAGTTTTGATTTTATTGTCTTGTTCTGGTTCCATGTTTTGATCCTTTTTGTCTCCCAAAAGGATTCTTTAGAGTGATTGCACTTCCTTCTGCTTGCTCATCTTGCCAGCCAGTGACTTGACTTTTAAGCTCTTTGCCACTGTAGAACTCTGCTTCCAGAGTGGAGAGAGCTATGTTCCAAATTTCTGGGGGTTTTGTGGTTGCCAGAGCTATGAGGAGGATGCCCTCTCCACAAGCTTTGGCACACTGGCATTCCTCACCCCAGTACCATCAGCCAAGACCGCGATCCAGATCCCAGCAGGTCAAAGCAAAGGGATTACCCTCTAAATGTTTTCTTAGTCCTCTTATGCTCTGCAGGCCAGGAACTCTGGAGGCAGTCATGTGGCAGCAGCTGCAGCAACAGAGCCTCTGCCTTCTCTTGCCCTGGGGGTAGGGGCCAGACCATGCTCCTCCTTCACCCAGTTCCAACAGAGTTCCCCACTGACCTTTTACTTTCTCTTTGTTCTTTATGGGTTGAGAAGTCTGGAAACTGCCACAGCTGCTGGTGATTCTCTCTCCTGAAGTCTGTTCTGGCCTGTCTGTGCAGCTAGTCAGGGCCGCCCTGGGTATGGGCCTGCATGTCAGCGCTCAGCTCCCAGTCTGGCACTATAGACCCTTCCTGTTGGTCTGCTAGGCTGCCTTCAGTGGGAAATTTGTTTCTCTCTGTTACTTTCTGGGTTCTGTAGCTCTAAAATTTGTTTAGAGTCTTTTTTTTACCAGTATGGGAAGTGGATGGAGCAGGAACTGAAGAAAGTTTCTGCTTTTACTCTGCCATCTTGGCCCTGCCCCCACTACTAAGATTTAAACCCAAAGTGATCAAAGAAAAAGGAAAAAAGAATTATATGTTAAAAAATATTTATGGTAGTTCTTTTTAGTGGTGCAAGGAATTGGAAATTGAAGTGACACTCTGTTATAGGAATGTAAATTTTTAAGATCTTCCCTGCCCCTAGGCTAAAGTGCACCTGGAGCCTGTGGTGAGAGGCTTGTTTCTCTGGACATACTTTGTGATTGGGCAGTGGGTCAAGAAGGTTATTACATTCTCTGAGACAGGAGAAGGCTATATAAACCCTGATTTGAGGCTTTGTTTTGGGGCTCACTTTGAAAAGTGTTGTGTGATTTGACCAGATGAGTCTCCGGGCAGCCATTGAACCCCTGGCTTTGAAAAACCCAGATGTTGATGCTTCCCTCTCTGGAAACTGTGATTTGGTATGGATGTAATGGTTGGGCAGTTTGGAGACCTGTCTGCTGAAATGTTCTTGTAACTTATGCTTGTAACCTCTGTATATTCTGAAGTTCGGGGTGCTAAACTTTTCCCCCTGAACTAGGTAAACAATATATGTTTGATTGATTAAAGTAAGCTTGTTAACCCATTTTGAGTTGCTTTCCTTTAGCAAAGCAGATACAAGAACCTGTGTTGGCAGCCACCCTGGGGATGCTGGGGTGCTTGCTGCTACAAATGGTGTCATGAACAGGATCTGCAGAGTAAAAGGAAAGTATGGGGCCTGGGATAATTGTTTGTTTCCCAGTTGTGGTAGCTGTGACTCTGTGTAGCCATGGACCAGGAGAGAAGAATGGCCTACATGTGGACTTAGCTGAGCCAAGAGCAAGAATGGTGAGCTGCCTGCATCAGGACTTGGGCAGAAGCCAGGAGTGGCTGCCACCCGCAGGAGGAGAAGGAACCCAGGAGTTCAGAATTCAGCCACAGGAAAAGATAAGGACTGTGCGGCAAAGCAGGGGCACTGAATGTGTTTCCTTGCTGCATCCCACAGTTTGAGATCCAGGGGGAGGATGGACTTATGTCTGTGTTGGGTGGGGTGAAGTGCTATGGACCCCCAAGGACCCCACCCTCTTGCTAAGCTTGCAAGGGCAGTGCGAGGGGAAGGATATCCCCCCTCCCCTGAAGAGAACTTTATTTGGACACTTGTTTTGAATTGAGGTGATAATACAATGTACTTTGTGTTTGTTTAAGGCCCTGTGGCTGCTTTGGTAACTTTCATTCTGTATCTTGAAAATGTGACCTAAGAGATGTTTTGTGCTAATTCAAAAGTAGATTGTCTATGCTATGTACATGAAAAATCTTGGGGCTGAATGTTATAGGAATGTAAATTTTTTAAATCTTCCCTGCCCCTAGGCTAAAGTGCACCTGGAGCCTGTGGCCAGAGACTTGTTTCTCAGGTGATACTTTGTGATTGGGCAGTGGGTCAAGAAGGTTGTTACATTCTCTGAGACAGGAGAAGGCTATATAAACCCTGATTTGAGGCTTTGTTTTGGGGCTCACTTTGAAAAGTGTTGTGTGATTTGACCAGATGAGACTCTGGGTAGTCATTGAGCTCCCCGGCTTTGAAAAACCCAGATGTTGTTGCTTCCCTCTCTGGAAACTGATTTGGTATGGATGTAATGGTTGAACAGTTTGGAAGACTGTCTGCTCGATCTATTTCTCTGTCTTGTAACTTCTGTCTGTAGACTCTGAAGTTCAGGGGGCTGACCTTTTTCCCCTGAACTAAGTAAACGATATATGTTTTATTGATTAAAGTAAGCTTTTTAACCCATTTTGAGTTGCTTTCCTTTAGCAAAGCAGATCCAAGAACCTGTGTTGGCAGCCACCCTGGGGATGCTGGGATGCTTGCTGCTACATGTTCATTAGTTGGGAGATGGCTGAGCAAGTTGTGGCATATGATTGTGATAGAGTCCTATTGTGGTATAAAAATGATGAGCAGGATGGTTTCAGAAAATAAAAAACAAAGCAATAACAACCAAAAAGGAAAACAAAAAAATAAACAAACAAAAACAAAACAAAACATGGAAACACCTATATAAACTATTGCAAAGTGAAGTGAAAAGAACCAGACTGAACCAAAATTGTGACTCTAAAGCCATGAAACCTCAGGAGTGCCTGCCCATGAAGTGCTCAGTCACTTTGTAATTGAAAAGGATCAAGTTATTAGCCAAAAATCAACACTCTGACCTAGAAGTATGTAGGCTTGTAACACTGCTGGTAAATTTAGTTTTGTTAGATGCTTACTCCTTTACAAAATTAGTAAGATTACACATTTGCCACAGCACCTCATGAATAATAACTATTTGAAATAGTCAAGGTAATTAAAGTCTATCAGTAGTCCCCAGTCCTCCTGAGTCTCACTGAGATTTCTAGAAGCTTACATCACTTAGAGACCAAGGCAATTTTAAAGTGAAAAATCCTGGGTCTCCAGGAACTAGAGTTATTTTAGGATTTAATTCCCCATGAGTCCACTAAACTCCAGCCCCAGTATTAACATTTCTTCTTTTTTATTTATATATTTAAAATTCTTTTCTTTTTAAATTTTGAGTTGTAGTTTCTCTCTACTCTCCCACTCCTCTTCATCCACTGAGAAGGCAAGCAATTTGATATCAATCATATATGTGAAATCATGCAAAACATTTCCATAATAGACATATTACCAAAAAAAAGCAAAAAAAGTGAGAAAATTATACTTTATGTTGCATTTAGAGTTCATGTTTTGATCAGTTCTCCCTCTGGAGATGGATAGCATTTTTTTTTCATCATGAGTCCTTTGGAATTATTACAATACTGATATTACTGGTTACATAGGGGCTTCTGTAATGGAAATGCAAATTTAAAGATCTTCCCTGCCCTTATTCCCTTTGATAGGCTTAAGAGACTCTGAGAACCTTCCTTGATTGGAAAATATACTCTGCCTCCTAATAGGCTGAATGTGGTCACATGGAGCCTGTGGCAGGAGACTTGGTTTTCAGGAATGCCCACACCTTGATGCTGTGTGATTGCTCAGTGGGTCAAGAGGGTGGTTACATTCTCTGACCCAGAAGAAGGCTATATAATTCTTGATGTGAGGCTTTGCTTTGGGGCTCACTTTGAGAAGTGTTCTGTGATTTTATCAGATGAGACTCTGGGAAGCTATTGTTGAGAGTCCCCTGGCTTTGAAAAACCCAGATGTTGATTTGGTATGGAGGTAATTGTTGGACAGTTTGGAAACCTGTCTACTTGATCTGTTTCTCTGTCTTGATAATTCTGTCTGTGTACTCTGAAGTTCGGGGTGCTGAACTTTTTCCCCTGAACTAGGTAAATGATACATATTTGACTGATTAAAGTAAGCTTGTTAACCCCTTTTGAGTTGCTTTCCTTTAACAAAGCAGATCTAAGAACCTGTGTTGGCAGCCACCCTGGGGACACTGGGGTGCTTGCTGATATAGCTTCTTTCTTTGCTTGTAATTCTCTGGACTAGAAGAGGCCACATTATCCTTTAATGCCTCAGATCTTTGGTGACTAGGAATTTTATTTTTCTTCTTTACCATATAAATATTTGAACTCTCTTGTCTTAGAATCTTTTTCCTTTTCACACTCACTATCTTCCTTCCTCCTCCTCTCTCTCCTTTCCTTTCCCCTGTTCTCTCCTCCTCTCCTCTCTTCTCCTCTCTCATTTCCCTCCTCTCCTCTCTTTCTCCCTTCTTTCTCCTATTTTCCCCTCACCTTCCCTCCACCTCCTGACTCTCCCTTTATCTTTTGTCCTCTGCTCCCCACTCCTTTTTTCTCATCACTTTCTCATCTCTATTTTTTCTTTCTCTCCCTTCCTCTATTCCATCCCCTCTATTAAAATTGCAGGTGTTATGTATTCACAGGTTTATAGCTGTTAGACTGTAGGCCCTTTTGACAGATAAACTCAACAAGATCTGGGAGAGGTATTGGTTTCTAATTTAGTTTCATCTCTTTTGCAGAAACATGTGAGTCTTAAAAATTATATTCCCAATTTATAGAGGTCATTTTTTTAGTAGAATTGTATGTTTTTATAGAAATTTTCCTCATGTTTTATAGAAATTTTCCTCAAAGTCCATATGCTTGATAGACCAGTGTCTCAATTAAATACTTCTTCCTTTCAAGGAAATTTATAAACTCTGACTCAGTCAAATGAAAAAAGATGCTGGAAATTATTGACTGGGGAAGGAAAATTAATCAAACCTCCAAATTAATTGTTTTCTCTGCCATTAGTAATACAAGAAGAATCTGATGAGGTCAGATTTTAAAAGGACTTATGCAAAAAGACAGAAGGAGAAAGTGTAAAACCAAGGACAAGTACAGTAGATGGGCAAGAAGAATAGTGTCAGGGTGGCTAGGTGGTGCAGTGAGTAGAGCGCTGGCCCTGGAGTCAGAAGGACTTGAGTTTGTATCTGGCCTCAGACACTTAACACACACACCCAAAAAAAAACTAGCCATGTGATCTTGGGCAAGTTACTTAACACCAATTGCCCTCCAAAAAAAAAAAAAGAAGAATAGTGTCAGGAAGACTAAAGCATGGAATGTGCTGAGGCTTGCAAGAAACACTAAGGACAATAAAAAGATTCTTTTTTTTATTATTAAGCTTGGTTTGGAACAAAAAAAGAACAAGAAAATATTGTATTTGGAGTCAAAGGATTTGGGTTAAAAAATCTGTCAAGTCACAACTACTCTTGGCCTTAGTTCCCTCAACCTCAAATAAGAAACTTGAACTTACTGATTTACATTCTTTTCTTAGAACAAAATAGTATTCCATTACATTCATATACCACAACTTGTTCAGTCTTTACCCAATTGATGGGCATCCCCTCAATTTCCAGTTCTTGACCATCATAAAAAGAGTTGCTATAAATATTTTTGTACATGTGTGTCCTTTTCCCATTTCACCTTCAAATCTGTGATCATGATCGTTCATGGGTCTTCTGGTTTGAATAAATGATCTCTTAAAAATAGAGATGATAGAGTGAACATAGAATTACACAACATAATGAAAAGAGCAATGAGCCTAGGACTAGTGAGATGAATGAAAAGACCAAGAGACAGAGTTTCTGGTTAATTACTGATCAACTTACTAATTAGGCTAGTACCCAGTCAATAAATTGACTGTCAGTGGTCTCTCTTAATAACCACACAAAATCACAGGAGATCCCTGAATGTTTAAATACCTTTGGAAAAGGAAGTGCTTTTGGGGCGGCCAGGTAGCACAGTGAGTAAGAGCACCAGCCCCAGAGTTGGGATGACCTGGAATCAACTCCGGGCTCAGATACTTAGCACCACAACCAGAAATAACTGGCCGTGTAACCTTGAGCAAGTTACTTAACCCCAATTGCTTTAAAAAAAAAAAGGAAGTACCTAAAGTCCAAATGGGTACACAATTTAGATATAAAGGTTGATATTATAAAAAATTTATGAGAACAAGGAATATTTTATTTGTCAGATTTATGGAGAATGGAGGGATTTGTGACTAAATAAGAGATAGAGAACACTATGAAATGCAAAATGGATAATTTTGACTACATTAAATTGAAAAATTTTGCATAAACAAAGCCAATGCCACCAAGATTAGGAAGGAAGCAAAAAACTGGGAAGGAATTTCTAGTCTTGTGTCTCTGATAAGGCCTCATTTCTAAAATATGTAGAGAACTGTGTCAAATTTATGAGAATACAAGTCTTTCCCAAATTGATAAATTGTCAAAGAATATGAACAGGTAGTTTTCAGAGGAAGAAATTAAAACTATCTTTAGTCATGTGAAAAAATGCTCTAAATCACTATTGATCAGAGAGATGCAAATCAAAACAACTCTGAGTTACCACATCACACCTATCAGATTGACTAAACATGACAAAAAAAGGAAAATGATAAATGTTGATGATGTGGGAAAGTTGGAGCACTAATTCATTGTTGGTGGAGTTGTGAGTTGATTTAACCATTCTGTAAATCAGTTTAGAACTATGCTCAAAGGGCTATATAAATGTGAATACCCTTTGACCTTTTCTTCAATTGATGCCCATGGAATACTATTGTGTTCTAAGAAATGATGAATAGGTGGACTTCAGAAAAACCTGGATTTATATGAACTGATTCTGAGGGAAATGAGCATTGTACAGTATTGTACATTGTGCAGGAGAACATTGTATACAGTAACAGTCACAGTGTGTGATGACTGACTTTGATAGGTTTAACCCTTCTCAGCAATGCAAGTGCCTAAAACAATTCCAAAAGACCTATAATGGAAAATGCTGCCCACATAAAGAATTATGGAGTCTGAATGCTGAGTGCAACATACCATTTTCTTTTTTTTTTCCCTTTCTCATGGTTCTTCCTATTTATTCTAATTCTTCTATACAACATGACTATGTAATTCTTCTATACATCATGTAGAGCCTATATCAAATTGAATTCCCTCTTGGGGAGGGAGAAGGAAAGGAGGGGGAGAAAATTTAAAACTTATAAAAGTGAATGTTGAAAACTAAAAATAAATTAAGTAAATTAATAAAAAATGAAAGCAAGGATGGAAGGAAGAAAAGAAAGAAAGAAAGAAAGAAAGAAAAAGAAAGAAAGAAAGAAAGAAAGAAAGAAAGAAAGAAAGAAAGAAAGAAAGAAAGAAAGAAAGAAGGAAGGAAGGAAGGAAGGAAGGAGGAAGGAAGGAAGGAAGGAAGGAAGGAAGGAAGGAAGGAAGGAAAGAAGAAAGAAAGAAAGACAGAGAGGTACCCTGACAGGTGAAAATCAACACTGACTGATAAACAATTAAAGTGGCAGTAGATTAAAAGTCTTCAGCCCCTACTGCTAAGAATGTGAGTAGATCATTAGACTCAATTGCCTCCAGAAATCTGGACAGAGAAGTCCATATCTGCCTAGATGACTGGTTGGTTTTCATCTTCGTAAACCGGGTCAACCCTAAATTCTGATGCAGGGTTCCAAGGACAGGGTATCACTTCATTGGGGCAAAAACCCACCTAGACTGCATTCTATTTACACTTTAAACAGAAGTAAGATCTAATTAGGTGGGGTCCTGCACAAGATCTAAGAGCATATACCCTGAGTATTTAGGCAATCTCATCAAACAACCAAGTCCCTCAGACACTGACTGAATGACTTGGATTAGGAGACCTGAATCCTATACTTAGTTTTACCATTTATTGGCTAGGTACTTACGGATAAGACATTCATAAAACATCTGAACTAGATTGTTATAAAGATTAGAAAAGTCAACTCATTAAAAAATGAGAATAGAACAATAATCCAACAAATATTAATTGAGTGCTTCATGGAGTCAGAAAAGGATTCAAAGATTAGATAAAACCTAGTAGCTGCCATCATGAAAATTACAGACAGTTACAGAGGTGATATGTTATAAAGTAATACATGTAAGCAAAGCAGACATTTGATGGGAAAGATTCTTGTTTTTAGGAGGACCACAGAATCTCAAAGTTGGAAGGAACCTCAAAGGCCCTTAGTCCACCCATCCCTGAACAAGAATATCCTGTATCTCTTCTAATCTCCTATATGCCCACAAGTAGTAATCCAGACTTTACAAGAAAGACCTTATGTTAGGGGAAACAAATCACCTTCCAAAACAGTCCATTAAGCTTTTGAATAGTGCTAAATAATAGAAAAGTTGGTCCCCTTCCCCCCTTTACATTACACCTCTTCTTTCCCCTATTCGCTTACAACTTCTTTTTACATATTTCCTTCTTCATTAGAATGTAAGCTTCCTAAGGGCCAAGATTGTCTATCTTTTTGCTTGTATTTTTAGTCCTATTCTTAATCCAGTGTTCAGCACATAATACACGTTAAATAACAGCTTCTTGACTGACTGTTCCTAGTTCTGCACTTTGGACCAAAAAGAACAAGTCTCATTTCTCTTCCAAACAGAAGCCTTTCAAACATTTGAACACGGCTACTTATTTCTTCGGTACCATCCACATCTCCCTACCAAGGCTTCTGTTCCCCAGGGTCCATACCTACAGTTTCTTCAATTAAGCTACATATGGCATAATCTCAAGGCCTCTCATCCTGCTATTTGTTCTTCCATGAATTTTCTCAATGCTTTTTCTATTCTATTTCTCAGAAATGGACACAGTGTCTAGATGTTGTCCAACTAGGTCCTTGTGAGTGAAATAGTATTTTCATTTATTGATGTAGTTGTTCAGTTGTTTCATTCAGTTTCAGTCATGTTTGACTAGATGTGACTGTATTTGAGCTTTTCTTGGCAAAGATACTGGAATTTGACATTTTCTTCTCCAGTTCACGAAGAACAGACATCAATAGGGTCACACAGCTAGTATGTGTCTGAGACTGGATTTGCCCTCAGGTCTTCCTCACTCCGGGCCTGCCATTCCATCCACTGAGTCACCTAGCTGCCCTAGTAGTTTAATAGGTTTTTGAAAAGTGAAAGAAGAATTTGAATAAAAAATGGACTAAAACAAAGAGCCATCCAATAACGTAAGGAGCAGAGTGTCCATGAACATTATGGAAGTTGGGTTTGGGTAGGGCAGTTTCCAACACTAACTGTTCCTCTCTCTGCCTATTTGCTTCTCTCTAGCTCCTAGGCAAGCAAGTGCCCAAGATAAAACACAGTCATAGGAAACTCTCAGCTTGTACATTCAGAAGGAAGTTATCTTTCACGGTTTTATAAGAGGTAACTACAGATGTGGAAAGCACCAGAAGCTGCCTGGGTCTACTGCTGCCTCATCACTGCCCTGGAAAAATGGCCACCTCTCCAATTCTCTTTCACCATTCTTCTTCAAATCCCCCATGATCCACCCTGTGTGAAAACCTCTACTGTACCCTATTTTTTGGATGGCTGATCTCGAATTAATTTTCTTACTTCCTAAACTGGGAAGAAATACAAATCTCAGAGAGTTTTGTGGCCAATTAATCCCTTGTCCTGAGTGATTATATAATAGCCTATGCAATCAGAACCCTTAACTCTGTAATATTCAAAACATGGACTGATAATATTTTTATATTTGAAATTATATTTCTAATGATCAATCTTACATAGTATCATTTTTCAAGTCTATCTTAGTTTCAGAGTAATTGAAAAATCATGCTTATATACATATATTCACATAAAGACATATGTGCATATGTGTATACACACATATGCCTATAAGTATGGTTGCTGTAGCTGCATCAGTTTGTGTTTTGCAAAATTACTGGCCTCAAAGTGAAATGAGTCCAGCCCAACACTTTTAGTATTTTGGAGTAAATAAGATTCTAAAGTATTTAGAATAAATAAAGTACTAAAAAAAATGAAAGTGTAAATATATTAGGAGTCAAGTAATTGTATAAATGGCTGCAGGGAATGGATTTTGGTGTAAATAAAAGCTCTTTGACAAGTATTAAACATTCCTTTCTTGTTTCACCTTCTTAGTATCAAAGACAATGATCTTCAAACTTGGAAGGGATATACAAATATGGTTAAGAATGAACTTACAAATTAAACAAATTTTGAGGTTTCATTTCACTATCAGAAATTAACAAAGATGGTAAAATATAGAAATTGTCAATGTTGGAGTAGCTGTGGGAAAACAGACACTATAATATGCTGTTGCTAGAACTGCAAATTGGTCCAACTGTTCTGGAAATTGATTTAGAATTGTGTTAGGAGACTAAACTACTATGCTCTTTTATAAAAGACTTATTTTTATTTTTTTGCTTTTTGGAGGGGGAAAAGCTGGGCAATTGGAGTTAATGACTTGCCCAAGGTCACACAGCTAGTAAGTATTAAGTGTCAGAGGCCAGATTTGAACTCAGGTCCTCCTGACTCCAGGGCTGGTGCTCTATTCACTGCACCACCTAGCCTCCCCTACTATGCTCTTTTTATTCAGCATTTCTACTACTAGACATTATAACCCAAAGGAAGTAAAAGAAAGAAATGTCCCAGGTGTATAGGAATATGTATTAAATAATAAATTTAGCAGAAACTGAGTTTGAGATGACTATGTGACATCTCATCTGAAATATCTGATAGGCAGTTGATGAAGTGAGACTGGAGTTCAGGAGATAAATTAAGGAAGAGAACTGGATATATACTTTAGAAGTAAGAATCATGGGGCAGCCAGGTAGCACGGTGAGTAAGAGCAAGTTAATTAACCCCAATTGCTTAAAAAAAAAAGAAGGGCTGGCCAGGTGGTGCAGTGAGTGAGAGCACCGGCCCCAGAGTCGGGATGACCTGGGATCGAATCCGGGCTCAGATACTTAGCACCACACCCAGAAATAACTGGCTGTGTAACCTTGAGCAAGTTACTTAACCCCAATTGCTTAAAAAAAAAAAGAAGTAAGAATCATGTTCATAGAGGTAAATGAAATAGTGGTTTGAATAACTGTTGTTTTTAAACTTTGCCTTCCCTTCAAGGTTATCTCTCATTTGTCATGTGTGTGTGTATATGTATGTGCATATGTATGTTTATGGTGAACAACAATGTCCATTCAACATTATATATGCACACATATAATATTGAATGCATAAAGTTGTTACATATTATATTGAATGAACATTGTCTATATATTTACAGTATATTATATACACATTATTGTATATTATTGTATTAATAATATTTAATAATTAATAATATATAATATTGTATATTATATACACATTATTAATGTGCATATATGGGTGTACATGTTTATGTATAGCTTGTTGAATGTCTATTATCATTCACATGTTGTCTCTTCCATAAGAATGAGTTCCTTGAGGTCATGGACCATATTTTTGCCTTGCTTTGTATACCCAACATTTGGTACAGAGGTGCCTTTTAACTAGTGACTACTTATTGTAAGTGAATATTTATTGACTGACTGCCTGGCACTAGCCTATAAACATAAGCAGATGTTTATAGTCTAAATGTGAAATCTTTTATCTAATCACCAATGAGTAGACATAGTTTAGAGGAAATGAATGTATCATTCTTGCTATTCCTTCTAAAAAAGAAACTGGAACAGAAATTGCAACAAAACAGAGGGATGACTGCACAAATTCCATCTGTAGAAGTAAATGAAGGAGTTGGCATAATTGGGTTTATTGTGTGTCTGAAAGCAACATGGAACTTTGTTTCATGAGACATTTGCTCACCTAATATGGCAGTGCTTTTGCTAAACTTTGGCAAAAGGACCACCACTAAATTAACTACAGCTAACAATTGGTAGACTTGATGTGGAAGTAAAGACAGTCTACATAAACTTAATAATGCTTTCCATATCAAATTAACCTAAACTTTGATATTTAGTGACTTTGGGGAAAGGTTGGATATAAGGGGAAGACAGTAAAAACCAAACAACAATAAAACAAAAACCCAAAAACCTCCTAATAATATTAGAATTCAAAAGTTTGTAGATTATTCAGAAGCCTCATGCTTATTTATCAAAAATTTTAGATTAAATATTTGGAAGTAACTTTATTTGGTAATAATTAAATTGTATAGTAGAAAATACATTTTGTTTTTGTTAAATCAAAGATATAAATATCATACTTTCAAGAAACTGACTAAAGTTTAATCAGATCTAACCCAGGTGATTTAAATGAGCAGTTGACACTGAAATATCAGAAATAGAACAAAGGATTCCTTGGAAATGATCACCATTTCTTAAGGGAGTTTATTTGATCTGAACCAAACACCAGAAAAAGGAGACCAAAAAAGTCTAGAAACTACCTTAGCCATCATGCTCTTGATATCCTTGACAAGTGGTGACCCCAAGCATAGCAACATTTCAAATTTGGGTCATTATCACTTCATGAAAAAGGAAGATGCAATAGAGGAAAAATACAAATTGGGCAAGAGTAGCAATTAAGCCAGATCATGACTGAAGTATTCAACTAGAAATGAGACAATAGGTGAAATATAAAAAGTCAAAATTTCCATATTAAAATTTTTTCTTTAAAATGAAAATAGCAATGGAACCACCACACTTAGATTCTAAAATCAAAGTCCCTGATGGACTGCTAGAAGAAACAGAAATTCATGAAAAAGGATGGAAAAACAATGAACTAGATTAAGTACACACAAAAAAAGATGTATGTTTAAAGTGAGAAACAATTTTGAGTGTATTGAAGGATTGATTCTCAAAATATCTAAAAGAATAGAGGGTAAAATCTTAGGAGAGAATCACAGGGCTTATCAGTATTATCGGTTTTATTACTAATAAAATTTGGTCTCCCTCCTTTGCCCACTCTGGAGGTACAATGGTCACTGATAGGCCTGATTCTAATACTGCCCGGCACATTTGCTCCAACCTGTTCTTTATTTCTAACCTTGTCTAATTCATAAATTTTTAGGCAGCTGGGTGGTGCTGTACAGCCCAGAATGAGGTCAGGTTGGGAAATGGAAGGGTTGCACAAGGAACTGCACTCATTACATCAATGCCAAGCTCAGAGACAATAAATACCCTATTGGCTTTGGCCCTACAGCAGCTGAAAACCTGAGTGATCTGCCAGCCTCAGCCTTCCCTAGCATCAGTGATTACAATCAACATCATTATTCTTTTAGTTAGATTCTATTAACAATAAAAATAGCATTTATATAATAATAACTACCATTTACATAGCCTTTTAAGATTTGTAAAGTGCTTTACAAATATTATCCCTTTGATCCTCACAACACTTTGAGATTGGTGCTATTATTTTACCTATTTGACAGATGAAGAATAAATATGATGCTGATGGAAATTAAGCAAATTGTCCAGTCACACAGATAAGAAATTTCTGAGGTGGGATTTGTTCTCAGGTCTTCCTGATTCCAAGTCCAGTGCTCTAACTGCTATCTAGCTCCCAAATGATTGATAAAACATACCTTCTTGATGCCTTTTGTTTTATATAACAATGTTATTTTAAGGGTATAACTCCCACCTTTGACAAAGGAAAACACTTATGATGACTGTATCTAATAGTATATGAACATTTCACAGCCATAATAACTTGATAACTCCATCTTTACATCAAAAAGAGGAAAGTGCCCCATTCCTTCTCTGCTCTCAAGTGCTATGTATTACTATGGTCATTGTGTTCTCCTAGTTCTCCATACTTGCATTACCTCATTCAAGTATTCTCATATTTCTCTGATTTTCCCATATTCATCATCTTTTTAAAATCATAGCAATGTCTGATTACATCAATATACTGTATTTTTTCAACTGTTCCCAAATCAAAGTTCACCAACTTTATTTCTATTTTTTTGTTGCCAAAATAGTTCAGCTATGAATATTTCTATATGTGAGGAGTCTGTTTCTGCCTTTGACCTTTTTGGTTTATATACTTAGCAGTGAGATCTCTGGGTCAAAGTGTATGAGAAATTTAATGACTTCTTGCATAATTATGACATGTTACCAAAAGCAGTTATGGAAAAAAATGACTGACCCACACACCTATTTTTTTCTTATCTGTGCACATTTTCTTATCACAATAATTTAAATAAGCATGGAAGTTATCTTTGATGAAAAAATGAAAAAGGAAGGCAAATATTTTGCAAATGATAATCCACAACAGATCACACAGATTCTTAGTTACTCAATTGACTGAAAGGTGCAGTTAGTAGAGGATTTCATTGGGTTAAATGTTACTTGCCTGTATTTGCACAGCCTGATTGAAATGATTCCCCCCATTAGTGTATTGCTTTTCATGATATTTTCCTTTTTGAATAATTTGATTCACTTTATGGTCCCTGATTGTATTAGTATTTTTCAATAGCTTTTGTTGATTACTGTTTTTTCCTTATATCATCGTAGTTACCCCAAGTATCTTTCTTCCTCTCCTTCCCAGAGAGCCATACCAAATAACAAATAATATTGAGAGTTTAAAAATAATACAATTGATCAATACATTGAAAAAGTTTAAAAGCATATAGAGTAGGTTTGTCTCCCTTCTAGGTGTGCCACAGAGCTCTCTCAAATCTAGAAGTTACAAACAGCTCCTGGTCTACACTGGCACTCTGAGAGAGTTCCCTCACCAGAGTGTGCTGGAGTCAGTTTGTCCTGATTTTCATGGTGATTCTAGATCATAGAATCATAGAATCTCCAGAAGGAACCTTCTGGGTCATCTGAGTCCAACTCCTTCATTTCACACCTAAAGTAACGGATGCCCCCCCAAAGGGTCACACCTGAACATGATGAGGTGCAGGCTCTGGGAACCCCCTTGAGCTCTTGTAGCAGCAAGCACCCCAAGTGTCCTCAGGGTTTGCTGCCAACACAGGTTATTAGATCTGCTTTGTTAAAGGAAAGCAACTCAAAATGGGTTAACAAGCTTACTTTAATCAGTCAAATATGTATCATTTACCTAGTTCAGAGGAAAAAGGTCAGCACCCCGAACTTCAGAATATACAGACAGAATTATCAAGACAGAGAACCAGATCAAGTAGACAGATTTCCAAACTGTCCAACCATTACATCCATACCAAATCAACATCTGGGTTTCAACATCTGGGTTTTTCAAAGCCAAGGGGGGGGGGGGCTCTCAACAACGGCTTCCCAGAATCCAGATGAAATCACAGAACACTTCTCAAAGTAAGCCCCAAAACAAAGCTACACATCAGGGCTTATATAGCCTTCTTCTGGCTCAGAGAATTTAACAACCTTATTGACTCACTGTCCAATCAAGAAGTATTTACTGAAAAACAAGCCTCCCACCCCAGGCTCCAGGTACACTTTAGCCTGGGGCAGGGAAGATCTTAAAAATTTGCATTTCCATTACAGCTCTCCTTGAATCTTTGAGGTACAGGCTCTGGGAACCCCCCTTGAACTCTCAGTACATCATCCCATTTGATGAGACCTTTCCATGAGGCAATAGGCCTTGCATTGTGGTTGGGTCCAGACCTCCTTGCTAGCCTGCCTCTCCATTATCCATATACCTCCCACCCTTGGGCCTGTCAAAGTATCAATCCACCCTTGAACTGGTCTAGCCCACCAGTGTCTGGAGTCTCCAGGTAGCCTCCAACAACTTCCCACCCTTAATCACTCATTGATCTCATATGACTTCTCCTGAAAACCCTCTCCAAAAGCCTCCTTTAGTCCACCCCTAGATTCATCCCACAACCTTCTATATATAATATAAATTATATATATATATATATATATATATATATATATATATATAAAAATTTTATATGTATATATATATATATAAAATCTCACACCATAGAATTTTCTAGCAGAGTCTTACTCTGTGTCCTATACAAATGAACTTTTAATAAACTTTGCTTTTCTTTGGCTTAGAGAAGATTAGTCAAATTTATTCAGCAGGACAAGGCGTGTTGGCATTTTGGGTTCTCCAGCACCCCTCACCCTTACCCTCCTCACCAACACTCATTTTACGATTTCAACAAATTTTTCAGAGGCACCAAGGGAAAAAAAGCCAGTTTCTCACTTTTTAACCAGTAGCACCAAGGAGATGCAGCTTTAGATACATTTCATAGATATATATATATAAATATGTATAGACACAGATACATGGAATATATGTACACACACACACACACACACACACACACACACACTGTGTAACTCCAAGCAAGTCACTTAACCTCTCAGTTCACCACAGGCAGCTTGCAAAGATTATTATTTTCAAGGAATATATTCATCTTTATTGGTAGAGGAAGTTTCCTCAACCCCAAATGTTGTACTGAGAAATGAGCACGTGAGACCATTCAGAATTTTTAAGTGGAGTTTAATGAGTTTGCGACTGCAAGAGGTGAGTACAACCCATATCAAGCAGCCCCGAGAAGCTTGTGCTTGGGGCTTATATAGTCAAAAGCCACAATATAACTGTTACTAAGGGGAAACCACCACTTTACAGTTATTATGAACAGGCAGGGAAAATACAGAAGCCAAAAGATAGCAATCAGTTCATTCCTAATGATCATTTTGTTGCCCAAGTAAAAAGTCCTGAAGTCTGTTCCAGGAACTGGCGATGATGGGTGGCTATGGGTTCCAGGAGGTGGTTTTGGGTGGATTGGCCATTGTTGGTTTGTTTGGGCAAGTCAGACTTGGAGGGCCTTTTCTGGTGGGTTTGGTGCAGGTTTGTCCCCTTGGTGAGCCTCCTAGGAAAACAAGAGGACAGGTGTTGGGTGGGTTTCCCAAGTGAGCTTACCCAAGGTCAGGAGGGATGGGGAATGCTCCCAAAATGGAGGTTATAACAATCCCCACTTCTTATTGTCAAAAGTCAAACCCTTGATGCAGAACTGACACCTCATAGTAGGGTAAGGGAGATGTTGTCAAATTGGTTGGGAAGTGAATCATTGAGAGGATGATACCTAGCTTCCCTCACATGGACGAACTTGACTGAGTTAATACTAGATTGAATAAGTTTTAAGAAGTTGAGAAAACAAGCAAGGGCCTATAGTGATGGCCAGGCCAAGAAGCAACAACGAATGGTCCAACTAGGGCAGAGATAACAGTGGTTAACCATGGGGATATTTGAAACAGTCTCTGGTACCAGTTTTAAGTATGTTCCCTTTCCCTTGATCTGGCATCCGAGTTCTTGTGAACTAAAGAGAGACTTTCCTGTACTAGGCCAGAATTGTTGGCCTTGCCTTGTGTACCACAAAGGCCTCCTCGTTTTAGGAACAGGAGATTCAAACATTTATGGTTCTAGAGGACCATTTCAGCAAAGGAATTAACCTGATAGAGAGCAGCATTTGTGGCAAAAGCATAATGACTGTCAGTGACAATGTTAATGGCCCGTCTTTTAGACAGGTGGAGGGCCTGAGTAAGGGCAAGAAGTTCAGCCTTTTGGGCTGAAGAGCCAGGGGACAGAGCAGATGACCAGAGAACAGTGAGGGAGGGGTACTCAACGACTGCAGCTCCCGCCCTGATGCCAGCATCAATGAAGCTGCTGCCAATGAAGTGGACATCCAAGAAATAACAAGACAGCAGTGCCAATTACAATTGATAGCAGTGTTTATTAACCGCAGTGACTGCCTCCCTAATAAGGAAGACAGCATCGAGTCTCCTGAAAGATGCATTTTTATAGTGTAATATCTTGCTAACAACAAAATGTGGTTCCAAGGGGGAGGTGCCATTTCTAATAAAGTCTCAGGTACCTAACAAGAACAGACGTGTATCTGGACTAACAAGGACAGACTTGTATCTGGGGTATGTTTCTAGCAACACAGGTGAAACGTTCCCTCGCTATTATGGCCTATTAGGTGGTTTCCAGGGACCCTGGTAGGGGACCCCTTCTAGCAGGTTGCAACTGGGAGGGGGCTTTGGTGTATAGTTTCTGGTGGGCACTTCACCATCAGGAAAGAGGGTCCATTCTGGGGTGGGAAGCAGGGAGTCAGAGAGATCAGGTCATGGTGTCTGGACTTCATCCAGGAGCTGTAAGCAGTCATGAAGGGGCAGCCCATCAGATGAAGGATGGGAGGAGTAAAGTGGTGGGATTCAGGGTGGCTATTTTTGAGATTGAAAGACAGGGGTGGTCCAAGAGCAGAGCTTGATAATGCGTGAGGTGGGAGGTAGAAAGCCAGTGGTCAGGGGCGCTCCTAAGGTGGACCTCAACCAAGTGGGGGCCATGATGGAGAGGGCTTGGCCCAAAGAAAGCTTATCAGCCTCATGCACTAAGATTGCTGTTGCTGCAGCTGCTCGGAGGCAGGGTTTCAGCCAGATGCAACTGGGTCGAGGCATTTAAAGGGGTAAGCAACAGGACGTCATCAGGGGCCCAAGGTTTCAGTAAGGACACCTTTACTGACACCTTGAGACTCAGCAATGAAAAAGTGAAAGGGTTTGGTGACATCCAGGAGGGCTAGAACAGGGGCAGAAGCCAAGGCAAATTTCAAAGTTTCAAAAACTTTTTGCTCGACCAGAGCCCAAAGCAGGGGGCCAGAGCAGGCAGTAGTGGAGCACAGGGGCTTGGCAATTTCCGCAAGCCCCAGGATCCATATCCTGCCATGTCTGACCGTCCCTAAAACCTCATGAACTTGCTTCTTTGAGGTGGGAAAGGGGAGGTCAAGAATAGCTTGGACGCTAACTGGGGAGAGGGACCTTCTGCCTTGGTTAAGGAGATACCCAAGATAAGTGGCACAGGTTTGGCAAAGCTGAGCCTTCTGACTGGAGACTGAGATGCTGAAGATTGGAGCAGGGAGAGCAGGGATGGGGTGGCTTGCAGGCAGAGGCATTCAGAGGGGAGGGCCAAGAGGAGGTCATCAACATACCGAACAAGGGAACAGTCAGGGTTAGGAGCCCACAATGACTGGACATCTTTGTGGAAAGCCTCTTCGAAGAGAGTAGGGGAAGTTTTCAAACCTTGTGGCAAGCTGGTCCATGTTCGCTGACTAGATAACCCACCACAGCATCAACCCATTTAAAGGCAAACAGCTAAGGGAATGGAGAAGCCTTCAGCTCTAGGGCAGTGTATATAGTATGATCAGTGGGAAGAAGACTGAGTAGGGTATAGGGGCTGGGGACAGAGAGGGTAGGGACAGTTAGGCATGACAAGGTAAAAGTGGATGATGGTGCCTTGCTACAGATCCACAGAGCATGCTGAAGTCCATGGGCAGCAAGTTATCTGTCCTGTGGCCCCTTGGATCAATGTGGTTCCTGGGAAAGGGGGCCTAGAGAATTAGTGAGGATAGAATAGGCTGCACCCATGTCTACAAGGATGTTGACAGTATGACCCCCAATCTTTGCCTTTACCCTGGGTTCCTGGGGGTCTGGAAAAAAGGAAGCAGGGCCCCTTCAGTCCCCTAGGGCTAAGATTGTAGAGGAATTTTTGCCCCATAGATTCTTAGTTTATCTCTCCTGGATCTGTTCTACAGGTCAGTTCTTTTACAGTGAGATATTTTGCACTTTCTTCTAATTTTTCAATCTTCATGTTTTGCTTGACTGACTCTTGATGCATCACAGAGTCCTTAGCTTCATTTTGACTGATTCTAATTTTTAGTGAATTATTTTCCTTGGAGCTCCTTTTTTAGGCATTTTTCTCCAGTTAGATTTTGAATCTCCTGTCCCAGCTTATAAATTTTACTTTTTAAGGATTTGTTTCCTTCAGTGAGATACTTTTTCCAATTTTGTCACTGTAGATTTAAATTTATCTTCTGCCTCTCTAATGTGGCTTTTAAAATATTTCTTGAGCTCCTCCAAAATGCTTTTTGGGCTTGAGACCAATTCATATTTCCTTCTGTGGTCTCAGGTGCAGATACAGAGTCCATGGTGTCTCCTGAAAGTGATTCTTCTTGTTCACAATAATAGGATTCAATTGTCTTTGGTCTTCCCTTGCAAGTTGCTTCTGGTCCATTGTGTTTGCCCATTTCCTGACCTTTAAAGTGTATTTCTGCTTCTGTGGTACAGAGGGCTCTGACTCACGCTTCTTAAGCTGGGAGCTAGGTGCCTGGTTGTTGACTTTGTGTGCTGTAGCCTCTGGGTGTCTAGAATGAGGCCAAGGCCAGTATCCTCAGTGTTTTCCCTGAGTTACCCTGAGGCTCACAGAGTGACCTGTGGTGCAGGGGTGGTCTGGCCCCTTCAGATTTCCACCTCTGTGCCCCTGGCTACAGATCAGGCAGGCTCAGCAGCTGTCAGCCAGCAGAGCTGGTGTCTGCAGATTCCTCTGGTGTTGCTAAGGCCCACTTGGGCTTGTGCTGTTAACCCTTGCTGGGTCCACTACCCTGGGCTTCTGGGTGTCCTAATGGTCAGAGGTAGAGCTTGTTGGGACCCCTCCTGCCTTTCACTTCAGACTCCTTACTGCCTCAGGTGCACCCTTTCTCAGTGACTCCTAAGCCTGAGGCCATTTCCACTGTTTCAGGAATTTATTCTGGGTGGGACATTTATCTCTGGGCTTTCTGGATGAGGGAGGGGGAATCAGAGCAGCTAGAGTTTACTTTTGCCACCTTGGCTTCTGGAGCATAGGTAGTTTAATAACTCTTTGGACATAATTCCAGATGTTTCTCTAAAATGGTTGAATCAGTTCATCATTATACCAATACTGACAACAATTAGTGTACCTGTTTTTTCATATCCCTTCCAACATTTGTCATTTTCCCCTTCTATCGTTTTAGCCAATCTGTTAGGTGTAAAATGATATCTCAAGGTCTTTTTAATTTGCATTTCTCTAACAATAATTATTTAGAACATTGTTCAAATATTAAAGAGATTACTCATAAGGAGTGTTAGGGATGCTCTGGAGACCCCAAAATATCAGTATGCCAGGTCCTGCTGAATGAATTCGAATGAAGTCTTCTCAGCCAAAGAAAAGTAAAGTTTATTAAAAGTTCACTTGTATTGGACACAAAGTAAGTCTGTGCTAGAAAATTCTATGGTGCTCTCACAACATATAGAGGGGAGGTGAGATCTTATCTGCAGAAAGTTGTGGGAGGAATCTAGGGGTGGTTTAGAGGAGGAGATTGGGGAGGATCTTCAGGAGAAGCCAGAGGAGGTCAATGAGTGATTAAGGGTGGGAAGTTGCTGGAGGCTACCTGGAGACTACAGACAATGTTGGGCTAGGACATTTCAAGGGTGGGAAGTCTAGTAACAAAGGTCTGGGCCCAGCCACAACGTAAGGCTTATGGGCTCATGCCAATGCCTCATCAAAGGGGATGGTTTAATCAGAGTTCAAGGGCGGTTCCCAGAGCCTGCATCTCATCATTCCCCCCTCAAACAAATGGGACCCAAATTCCTTTTGTGTAAAGTGCAAAGGTCTCAGTTTCTGAAAGTGCTTCCTGCTGACAAGGGTCATAGAGCTGTCCCTGCTTCTCTGGGTGTGGTTCAAAGGGGTCAGACTTCACATTCAAGGGGTCAGACACTGGAACTTGGATCATGCCAGGTCCAGTGGGCTGGAAAACTTGGATTCAGTGGGAGATTTGCATAGCCTTAGTGGTTGTCTAGAGGTTGATGGCTTGAAACCTGGAGAAGATAAACCTGGCAAGGAGGTTAAAAATGAAGACCAATCAGGCAAGAAGAAAAAAATAGAGAAAAGACAATTGAAATGGACATGACAGCAAAGTTCATTATAATTTGATAGGAGTGTTTATTAACCACGGTGACTGCCTACCCAGTAGGGAAGGCAGCATCAAGTCTCCTGAAAGA
This sequence comes from Petaurus breviceps papuanus, assembly GCF_028583685.1. Classification (NCBI taxonomy): domain Eukaryota; kingdom Metazoa; phylum Chordata; class Mammalia; order Diprotodontia; family Petauridae; genus Petaurus; species Petaurus breviceps. The sequence continues at coordinate 5,287,055 of NW_027187323.1, forward strand.
TGCATTTTTATAGTGTAATATATTGCTAACAACAAAATGTGATTCCAAAGGGGGGGGGGGTGCCATTTCTAGTAAAGTCTTGGGTACCTAACAAGAACAGACGTGTATCTGGACTAACAAGGACAGACTTGTATCTGGGGTATGTTTCTAGCAACACATACGAAAAGTTCCCTCACTATTATGGCCTATTAGGTCGTTTCCAGGGACCCTGGTAGAGGCCCCTTCTGGCAGGTTTAGGGGGCGTTGGTGTATAATTTCTGGTTGACACTTCACTCCCCCCTTTTCTTGTTCATAGTTGAAACTCGGAGTCAGCTGAGTCCAGGGGACTGTTCTCTTGCACTAGGGCAGTGGTACCCACTGCTGCCTATCTTGCCATACCAAGGCCAACTAGGATAGGGACTAAAATGGGGGCTGCCAGCAAAAAGGTGTTCTTGCATACAAGCAGTCAGAAATTAAGCTCGGGTCTGAGGAACTTGGGGTCTGACAGAGTGCTGCCTGGATCTTCAGGGGTGATTGTAATGAGTGAAACAGGGGAGCCATCTGGGGTTAGATCGCTACCAGGAGGTGGGTTGAGGTTGCGACCAGTGGGGAGTAAGATCCTTTGGCACCGGAGTGCGTTGAGCAGTGAACAAGCCCCGGGGTCCTTTTCTGCGACATAAAGTCTGATTCCCCAAGGTATCCCAGTTTTTCCAATCCTGTTTTGTCCAGTCCAAAACCCTGATTACAACTGGGTTATATGACTTACAGTGAAATTAAATTTGGTGGTCACGGCTGCCACTGGAGACCCAGTCAGCAATAATTACACAATCCCAATTGGCATAGTGATATTTCCCTGTCCCCCACACTCGGGGGACCCATCCTCAGGGCAGACATACGACTGGGTTGACCAAAGGCTGCTTTTCTGCCCACGTCACCACAAGCAGCATCTTCGGTCCCCACAGAATACATGCCTGTATAGGGAAACAACATGAATCTGGGGCACAGTGATCAAAGAAAAAGAGTGGGCTGGCTATGAGTCACATTCTTTGCTAGCAGAGTCCCATCAATTGTCTTAGTAAGAGTCCAAGAATACAAGGTGGGAGCATAGGAGTTGGAACCGGCCAAAGGCAGGAATGCCAGGAACAGGAGCGTCGGGAGAGTCTCTTAATCTTCAGTTGTAAGTCACCAGCTGGCTGTTACCCACAGTTCTAGTGAGTTGGGAGGAGCCGTCATCTTGATGTGTGAGGGGTGGATCCAGGATCTTCTTCTGGCCACCTTAACTGCAGAGTGGTCTGGTACACCTCTCGGACTCCATCCTGGATGTCTCGGACAGCTTGGTGGGACTTGAGAAGTAAATCATTAACAGTCATACATAATAGCATTCATCACCCTAAATACAATAGAAGGTGGGGTGCCAAACAGAATTTCAAAAAGGGTTATGAATTTTACACATATGTATTCAGTTACAAATATTAACACGCTTAAATAATGGATCAAAATACCAAGTTCTCTTCTGCTTTACAACTTGTTATATCAATTTTGCAAGTGGAGGTTTTAGTGGGTCTCTTAAAATCACATTAGACATTTTAAAAATTTCTTCTAAAACATTTTCCTTCTTCGAAACAGTTTCAAGATTTATAAATGAACACTAAACTTTTATGAAGGAAGTTAATTGAAGACTTTTAAATGATCTTAAGCAGTTTGCATAACTTTATGTACACATTCTATTTTTAGATAAATAATAATAATAGATTTTCCAGTAAGCTAACATGAAAAAACTCCTATGTTTCACTGACTTCTTGTTCTAATCATAGAAACCTGTTATAGAAGGAAAAAGCAGGGACATGTGACATTCCAAATGTACCACTGGAAAACATCCTTGACTTTCTGTAAATTCAGGCACAGTCATAGATATCCAATCATGCAGCATCTGTTCCATCTCATAGCTAGACTCAGGAATAGGGGGTAAACATTCCTTTTCAAAGGAACCTCATAGGTAAACTGAGCCCGGAGGGATCCTATCCTAGACAGAGACTGAGATTGTCCCTTTGGCCGTTACCAAATATGGACTTCCATCTGTTGACAGAACAGGATCACATTCTTCTGAGTAGCTAGTGGCATTTTCTCTCAGACACTGATTTAATGCAGACAACTATACCCCAATTCAGACTCAAAATAAAATGCAGTTATGGTCCCAAGTGCTTTTTACCTTAAACAACAAGTTCACCAATCACAGCTTAGAGCCAGTTACAATTATTTATATTCTAATGCAGCTGCAATAAGCAATAAAGATATATCAGATATTAAAACATAAGGAATTCCTTTGAGCATCCTTCTAAAATATAAAAGCCAATTTATAAAAATCCTTTTTGATCTTTGCAACTTCTTCATCCAGTTAGTTTCCTCCTTTCCATATACAGTAATCAATTAACAGTTATAAGTTTTAGCATTAAAATAGTAGCCAAAAATAGCTTAGTTAACATTCTTACAAGTTTTTCTAAATTATATATATATATATATATATATACACATATATAAATATATATGTATGTATATTTAAGGTAATATAACTGGTCTTACACAATTTTCTCCTCACTCAGGTTTTACAATATACAGTATAGAAATACAACAATAATATAAACTTTGAGATGACATTAATTGCATTTCCAAATTGCATATAATAATGATTGATCTTACCAAGTGAAGAGGCTAGTTGACTTATGACCTCATTTTCTCCTCTCTTTTTCTCATCTCCCAAGGTTAAATGATTTATTCTAGGTCACACAACCAGTCAGTGCAGAGTTTGGAACACACTATTTCTCACTGCCAAGCTTTTTCCTCACTTTTCTGATTTTCTCTCTTAAATCTTTCTCTTAGCTGTAGCTCTCTTGTTTTTCTCTTTTTACTCTTTTTCTTTTCTCCCTGCTCCATTGTTTTCCAGGAGTCCTTAGCAACCTTCTGTAATTCCTTGGCACTGGAACAAGCAAAGGGATCATTTGCAACAAGGGAGAGACCTCTTAGATGGTAATGAAGTTGGGGCTTCATGGTACAGAGTGAACTGTATATTTCAGGGGGAAACCCTCCATTTTTCCAAACTCATCACACTCAAAGCACATTATCAGCTTATACTCTATCAAATAAACCTCTATGAATGCTTAGCTGTAGCAGACCCTGGTTATGGGATGGTCAATTTGGGAGAAGAAAGGCAGTGCTCATAACACTGAAGAGAGGGTTTGGGAAACTTGAAGTAAAAACTTCAGGGTCTGCTTACTTAGAGAGATGGGCTTTAGGGTACCTGGGGATCTAAATCTATTGCTAGTGGGAGCTAGGCTAAATACCCTTTTACTAAACTATTTAGGCTGTGGAAAGAATATAATTTTAGGCTGAATAGCTCAGATGTAACACAAACTTTAGTAGCTCAGATGTATCCCAGGCTTAGTATATGGGATAATGATTAACTTATATTCATACCTTTGTTTCACAAACTTCTTTTCCCTTGTCTAACTATTCCCATGTCATTTAGAATAAATGTTCTATTGGGGCGGAGTCAAGATGGCTGAGTAGAAGCAGGACCTCCCCACTGCTCCAGTTTCCACCTTTCCCCATCCCTGTAAAAAGGGGACTCCAAACTTTGGAGCTGCAGAACCCACAAAATGACACAGAGAAGCTAACCTCCCCCTGAGGACAGCCTGGTAGGCTGGCAGGAATTAGCCAGCACAGTGCTCTTTGAGCCGAGCCCAGACCCACAACAAGGCTTTAGCCCCAGGGCGGACCTGACCAGCCCCTGGCCTGAGGGACTCCAGGTCAGCAGCAGCTGTGGCCATTTCCAGATTTATGAACACATAGATGCGAAGGACAAAGTGAGAGGTCAGTGCAGTCTGGACTTTGGGACCCAGTAAGTGGGAATATGTGACTTTTGCCACCGGGGCGAGAAACCGCTGAGACCCTGGCAGAGCCAGCCAGATCCATGTGGCAGCTTCACCTCCTGGCTTTCATAGTGTAGGTGTCTGTCTGAGGGGTAATTGCTCTTGCTTTAACCTTCTTGGATCTGGATTGCAGTCTAGGATGGAGGTCCTGGGGTATGTGTCCAGCTTGCCAGGGCAAGTGGAGAACTTAGAGAGGGCACCCATCTAATACCTCTGGCAGCTGAGAAAACCCCAGCATTGGGGAAGAAAGCTCCCCTGTCTGGTGGCAGAGTCCTACTGTGGCAAAAAGCCCAGGGGTCAAGTGACTGAGGGGCGACATGACCAGGCAAAGGAAACAAAGCAGACAGAAGATTCCAACATTCGACTACTATTTTGGGAACAAAAAGGAGAAAAGCATGGAAGAGGAGGAAGACAGTGAAGTCAGAACCCCTGCACCAAAAGCATCAAAGGAAAATACAAGCTGTTACAGGCCATAGAGGAACTTAACAAGCAGATAAGAAAAGTGGAAGAAAAATTGGGAAGAGAAATGAGAACAATGCAAGAAAATTACAAAGTGAGAGTCAACAGCCTGACTGAGGAAAATCATACCTTAAAAAATAGACTAACTCCAATGGCAAAAGAGGCTCAAAAAGGCAATGAGGAGAAGAATACCTTAAAAAGCTGAAGTTGCCAGTTGGCAAAAGAATCTCAAAAGCTCAATGAGGAGAATCATTGCTTCAGAATTAGATTGGAGCAAATGGAAGCTAATGAATTTATGAGAAATCAAGATGCTGTCAAAAAGATCCAAACATATGAAAGAATAGAAAGCAATGTGAAATACCTCATGGGAAAAACCACTGACCTGGAAAATAGATCCAGGAGAGATAATTTTAAAATTATTGGACTACCTGAAAGACATGATCAAAGTGAGAACCTAGAAATCATTCTCCAGGAAGTTCTCAAAGAAAACTGCCGTGATGTTTTAGAACCAGAGGGCAAAATAGAGGTTGAAAGAATCCACCGATCACCTCCTGAAAAAGATCCCCAAAAGAAAACTCCTGGGAATATTATAGCCAAGTTCCAGAATTCCCAGATTAAGGAGAGAATATTTCAAGCAGCCAGGAAGAAACAATTTGAATATTGTGGAAACACAATCAGTATAACCCAGGATCTGGAAGCTTCTGTACTGAGGGAATATGATATTCCGGAGGTCAAAGAGCTGGGATTAAAACCAAGAGTCACCTGTCCAGCAAAATTGAGTATCATGTTTCAGGGGAAAATATGATAATTCAGGGGAATAGAGGACTTTCAAGCATTCTTGATGAAAATCCAGAGTTAAATAGAAAATTTGACATTCAGATTCAAGAAGCAAGGGAAGCATGAGAAGGTAAACAGGGAAAAGAAATCATAAGGAATTTATAAAGTTGGACTTTTAACATTCCTACATGGAAAAACAATAATTGTAACTGATGAAACTTTTCTCAGTATGAGAATAGTTGAAGGGAATATAAATATAAATATATATATGTCTATATGTGAGGGTATATAGGCATATGAATACATATGTGAATGTGTGTATTTATTTTTACAGGTATACATAGATAGAGGGCACAGGACCAATTTAATAGGAAGGGATGACACTTAAAAGGTAAAATGAAGAGGTGAGAGAGGAATATAATGAGAGGATATGGGGAGAGACAGAATGGGGTAAACTATCTCATATAGAAGAGGCAAGTGAAAATGTTTACAATGGAGGGGAAGAATAGGAAGGCAAAAGGGAATGGGCCAACCTTATTCTCATTGAATTTGGCTCAGGGAGGGATTGAAATACATACTAAATAGGGTATCTCACCCTACAGGAGAGTAGGTGGGAACAGGATAATAGGGGGGATGATGGAAGGGAGGGCAGTCTGAGGGGGTGGGAAGTTGGAAGCACCCACTTTTGAAAAGGGACAGGATCAAATTAGAGAATAGAACAAGTGGGAGGTGGGATAGGAGGGAGGGAAAGATAGTCATTCTTTTACAATATATCTACTGTGTTACTGTTTTGCATTAGCTATACATGTACAACCTATACTGAACTGCTTATCTTCCCAGTAAAGGTGGGCAACAAGGGAGGAAGGCAATGAATCTGGAACTCAAAGTTTTAAAATCAAATGTTTATATATATATATATATATATATATATTTATATATATATATATATGTATGTGTGTGTATGTATGTATGTATGTATGTATATATATATGTATATATACTATCATTAATACTCTTTTACATGTAATTGGGAAATAATATATACAAGCACTGCGCCATAGAGATCCACCATGCCCTACTGGAAAATTCGAAAGGGGTATGGGAAAAAATGTGGGAGAGAGCCGATTGGAGGAGGGGATATCCTGTAGGACTGCTATTTTGGGGCGGTGGTTAGGGGAAAATCAGGGAGAAAATTTGTAACTTAAAATCTGGCAGAAATCAGTGATGTAAATCAGAAGTTAATAAAGTATTTGAACAATGGAAAAAACAAAAAAATTAAAAAAAAATTGGAGATAGGATATTGGGATTGCTGTAAAGAAAGAAGTTCTTTGTATCTCAGCTTGACTTGTTCCTTGAATTTGAAAAAGGGAAATTTAATAGCCTTTGTGAAACACTTGATTTGTAAAATACAATGACTGGCATATGTTGATATCTCTTTAACTTTGAATCCATGCCAGAATTGATAAAATCAATTATTGTATAAGCCATTTGATATTTATTGTCATTTTGTTGCCATCTTTCTGAGACTGTGTTGTGTTTCTAAAAGTCTATTTAGCTAAATGAACTTAAGAAACATTTTTGAAGTAGGAATAGTATGACAGCTATTTTTTTTAAAATCTGAATTTCTTATTGCATGTGTATTGGGTTTTTGTTATAAAATCTGTTCATTTAAATTTACATTTGTGTTACAAACAGGTGATAGTAATGTTGATATTTCATTTAAAATATTGGCTAAATTATGTAATTTGGAAAAATTATGAACTCTGATGTTAAAAACACTTTTCTTATTACTATTATGAAGCTGTTGAGTCATCTAAGGATATGGATATATATATATATATATATATATATATATATATGTTAACTTGAATGTATGTGAATATACAATGTCTTGAGAAATTTATATTAGGAGCTTTTTAACACCAAATTAGTTTTAGGATATTCCCATACTTGAAGGTTTATTTTATAATTATTATGTTTGTCAACCTTAAGTGAAACCTTTCTTAGGTGTGAGGTTTGTGTCAATGGTTATGGGATGAACGATTTTCTGTGCAAAGCAATTTGGAAATTACTAAATTAAGATCACCAGATTGGTAATTACTTGATTTTGGTTTGAATTTTAAATTTTAAATTTAGATACATCATAATTGTTTCTGACATTGTTACTGGTAAACATTGGTATTATAAATGTTATAACAGAAACAGTTTCTCATACATTTAGAAATGCCATTAAGAATTATACTGTCAGAGGAACAAAAAAATGATGGATGAAGTACTCTGATCATGTCAGAATATCAGTTATGATATTCTGAAATGTTGTAATTTAAGAAATCATGCACTTTTAAGTTTTTCTTTTTAAGTTTCAATTCATAAATCAATTATTTGCAATACCATGCTTGGGAAAAACTACTTATTATGTGAAGAAAAGACCCTGTAAATCCTCTTCTAAGGTTTGTAAAATCTACAGATCTACCCAAATGATTTTGGGTCCCTGCTGTTTAAGGGGGGGGAATGATCGGGTTCTTGAAATGATGGGGTACTTGGGTACCTGATATTTAAGTTAATGAGAGTTACTTTAGTTGAGAGAAAAGAAAGATACCTCTTTTAACCAGGTTAATTCAAACTGTCTTTAAAGTCTATTTATGAAAAGCTGAACAAAGCAGATGAGAAGGTTAGGGGACAAATGGGGTTCATCCAGCCCCTCCTGTTTCTAAATAGTTGATATCAGTTTTAGAAGTATGTTGAGAGAACATGAGGAAGTTTTGGGAAGGCAGAAACAAGTTTGTAATTAATAGCTGAATCAAATTTTAGATGACTCTATCTGAAGGACACTAGTCCACATTTATTTGCTATTTAATAATTTGAGAGACTGTAAATTTTACTATTCTTCTAAGCTTTCATTACAGGAGTCATCATAAAAGCCATCATAAATGGGATGGCAGAGGCTGCAGGCTGCGAACTGTTCAAAGTTGATTTCTGTGCTTGGAAAAGTTTGGGGACAGCCTCGGACACTGCCCAGATGGGATCTCTCTGACTTTCCCAATTGTGTCTTTTCTTTCTGAAAAAGGAAACCTCCCACCTATTTATGCCTAAGCCTTGCTTTCAGCATCTGGTGACTACCTGAATGACTAGTGGAGATGACCTATGCCTGGAATCAAACAAGGCTAAGGATGTTTTCCTTCTGGCAAGGTTTATAACTTTGTCCCTCTCTTATTCTATAGCAAATTCACTAAGAAGTAATATTCAGGGCCAAATAAATGAATAAATATAGAGATAACATCCCTCAAAGAAGCAGATGATTAGTAATAAGGCAAAAAGTAATGAAATAGATGCCTGATTGACCAGGATAGTGAAGTTTGAGGAGAGCAACAGGATCAGGCTAGATGAAAACTAGGATTAAATACAGATGCATAAAATTGGCTTTAAAAATGGATTTTAGCACAAGGATAGTATAAGATAGTGGTAAGGGTGAAGCTCACGTTAATTTGTTAATGCATCTGTCTGATAATTTTACAAAGGACAGATGAAATCAATTTTTAAAAAAGGTTTTTCATATTTTACAGGACTCCTATACCAGATACAGGATTTAGGAAAGGTAGAAATAGCAAAGAATAAAAAAAAATGAAAATTCTTTGTAGTTTCCAACTATGGCACTAATCTTAAGTAATTGTACTAATTTATATTAAGTCAAAATTATCTGGTCATCTCTAGATCTGAACTGGAGAAGCAAAACTCCTATTTAGATTCCATAACTACAGGAGGCATCTGGGATTTAAAAGTGTTGCTTAAATGAAATAGGACACTGCGATACAAGGAAGTGTATGTTCATTATGATTCTTGTATAGTTTTGTATGTAAGTTTTCTTGGTTATCTTGGTGACATGTACCTGACTTAGTGTAATTATGTCATTTTGTAAAATTGTGAGAAAAACCTCATTGTATTAACTGAGCCTAGCCCTGTGTGGCTAAGAAAACTGAACTATTTGTTTGAACCTAGTCTTGCATGGCTAAAAACTGGACCTTTATATGTCAAGTCATGTTTCTGGGAGCTCTTGTATTGTACATTTGAACTCTAGTCATATAAGGATCATCCCCTGAGCCTTGGAATCTGAAAAAGACGACATCGTATGCAGACAGCTTTCCCAAGAATCTGGACCTGACCTCTATTGGGACAGCTTCTTTCCTGGAGAAATTCAACTAGAGGGCCAATGGAAAAATGTGGTCTCCTCCCCTTCCTTGAGACTATGGCCTTAATTATAGGAAGTCCCTATTAACTGTTAAATTGCTAATTGTCAGGGACCCCTGCTACCATCCTTTAGGAATGGAATTGGATAACCTAGATGATGTGGTCCCAGTCATGTCAAAGTTTTGACATACTTACAAAAAAAGAGTAAGGAATGGAGAGTACAATCCCACCTTCCCTTCCCTTAATTGATGTGTAAGCAACATCTCCACCTTCCCCAAATTGAACCAAATGGTAGAGTCACAAAATAAGTTTAATTTCCTGGCAGTTGATAGATAATGGAAATAAGGATAGAGAGGATTATATAGGCTTCAAAAAAAAGAAAGGGAATTGAGGGATAGTGGGAGAATAATGGACTGAAAGTGGCCATATCCTGGAAAGGTTTCACATGTCCATATTCAAGTCCCTCTTTTCCCTATCTTTTGTCCATTTCCTTGTTCTCAGTCATCACATCAGCCCAGAAAAGAGAATACTTGATTAGGATAGTTATTACCTCTTGATATCTTAATAAGGAACTCTTAAAGGCAGAAAAGCCTTCAAGATGGCACAGAATATGTTAACGATCATGGAATCTGCAATACCAAATTAGTCAATGACGAATAGGGGAGAATGTTTAGGAAGATTAGCCTGCCACCTAACATATCACAAGGATTCAGAATGAGATCTAGCAAATGAATCATTTATGAATTTGTTAGATTTTGTTGTTGTGAGCTTAGACAAAGCACTTCTGCTCTTTGAGGCTCAGTTTCCCCCTCTGCAAAAAGGGAAGAACATTATGTTTGTTCTTTCCTCATAGAGTTGTGTGAAATTTTATATGTGTGTTACATTGTAATTTCTAATATTAGTCAATATGAGCAATGAATATTAAACTTGGTCTCAGTTTTTCTTAAATTCTCCCTATAAGTTTTAAGATAAAAAATATTTGAAAATATTCCTAATTGGAATTTTAGGTTAAAATTGGCTCCAGGTTTGTCTTGATTGTTGATCAAATAGTGTTTATAACAAATGATGTATTGTTGTTAGTAATCATTTTTGAAACACTATGCAAGGTGTTTGTCCTTGATCAATACTTGTTGACTTTTCTAGAAAGAGGATGCTTCTATTTGACACAGAAACTGCTGAAAGAAACAAATCTAGGTAGAGTGTTTATTTTTTGAAAATTACCTTAAAAACCCATGTTTACAGAGATGCAGACTTACAAAACCTAGAGAAAAAGCAAGTCTTTAAAGAAATGTACCATCCATTTACTATCATTGCACTTACATTTTAATAATATAATATACAAGGCATTTTTATATAAAGTATAAATGTATATCATATTACAGGTACGGTATACATTTTGTCAGACACATAAAATTGAAATAGATTGGGTTCCATTTGCACCTACCTATCCACTTCTACTTCAGTACTTTGTAAAATATTTTTACTGTCACTTTTTACATGCTCTAACACATATTATCTGCTATAGGCTCCCTATGAATGACCAACTTGTGGGAAAAAAACAAATAAAAACTAATAGTTTTAGTGGGACAACATCATTAGTGTTCATTTAAAGAAGGGTAGGACCTAGAGAGCTTACCTGAAATACACGACATGAGTACATAAGACAAAGAGTTGTCTTTCTATTGCCAAGTCCAAAACAGTCATATCATTCCATCAAAGCCCAAGAGAAAGCTAAGCCAGGGCTCTTTCCAGCGCCCTGCTAAAGTCAATTCCTAGGCTTTCAAAGGACAGAAATCTACCTAGTAAACAAACTTTTTTCTTCTACCTCCAAAGTGTAAGGAGTTGAGAGCCTCAGAAAAGACCATGTACCCAATTCTATAATTCCAAGCTGCTATGTAAGCCCAAATCTTTTCATTCATCACTGTGGAAGACTTCATCACCACCACCATCACCACCACCACTTCAAAAATAAATTTTTTTTAAATAGCTCACATTTCAAGTTTGCAAAGCCATCTCTGCATTCAGCCAATGAGTACAAGACGAAACAAGGAGTTGTTGTTTACTTATTTCTTATTTTTATGTTTATTCTTTTGTTTACTTTTTTAAAATGTTTATTCTTATGTTTACTTATTACTTATACTCTTAAACTTGAACATACATGTTCAAAAATGCCTGGAAAATCAGCAATATCAACCTTGTAGATGGGAGACTCAACATGGTTCTTTGGAATATAAGGGTTTCTAAATTCCTTTCTCTAAGTCCACAGACTTAAGCATTCACATTAGTCAATAAGCAGTGGGATTCATTAAATTCAGTCATCAACCCTATTTTATCTGAGAACATCAGCCTATGCATCCACCACATTCATTTCTACTTTAACCACATGGTGGCTAGCTCTTTATCTTCAAAGAATAATTGGCACTGTCTGTATTTTTTCATTGTATTTATTTTCATTATCCCCTTACCTCCTGTTGTGATCTTTGAATGAGATAGGCAGAGGGTTTTGAAAACTTGAAATAGGAATGATTTTTTTTTGGTAGTGGTGGTGGTGGTGGTCAAAGGGGAAAGGGTCTTTTCTGAGACTCCTAACTCCTTAATACTTGGCAGTTAGAAGCATATAAACATTTCAAAGATAAAGAATAAGATAAGGGTTTCAAAGTTATCAAGAAAGGGTTCTTGTACAAAAAAAAGATAAATAAATACCTTCCCCAACTAATTTTGATGGAAGAAATGGGCACATAGAATGGGCAAGGATTTCCTTTTGGCTGTCTTATATTTAAGAGGATGACACACACAAGGAAGCAACTTCCAAAGCACCAGTAGGGTCACAACAGAGTTTAGCAGGAACTGAACCTTTGGCAAAAATGATAGATATTTGAAAAACTACTGTGATACAAAGGGCAACAAGAACATTATCTACAGTGTGAGAAAGGATCTGGTACTTTGAAATACTAATTTCCTACAACACCAAAATGAAAAAAAAAATTCTTAAAATAATTTTTTTTTCTTTTTTTTATCTTAAAATAATTTAAAGTGCCCAGTGGACTCCAATTCTGGATAAATCCGTGTACAGTAAGATATATTTTACTATTAAAAATTAAAACCAATTTAAAAAAAGACCTAAAATTGCTAGTTACATTTCCTTCTAGTTGTTTTTTTTTAATGACCAAACAGTTCATTAAAAGGGAACCCAATCCATATGTTGATTTTTGAGCTGATATTCATTTGTAAGAGTGAGATTAACAGAAGGTGTAATTTTAACAGCTGTGCTGGGAGATACCATTTCTTCAGAAAGGACTGTCATTTCACTGCCCTCAGCCCTCCAGGGAGGACACTTCGGCTAACATATCACTGCCCCATTGAGCAACTTCCTCTTTTTTTGTTTTTTTTTTTTTCAGTTTTAGACAATTCCTGAGATCAACTACATGGTTAGGTCACCATTTTTAAACTTTTTCTTGAGTTAATATTTACAAATATGGCAGCTTTCCATGTTCCCAAAGCATCCTGCTCACTTATCCACAAAATGATACACCATTTTCCTTTTCATTTTAACTCGAAAGATGTGTTTAAGTTCCTTCTTTTGCTCTGTCAGAATTGGAGACTAGTGTATTATATTCAAGGTGACAGAAAATTACTAAATGAAAATGGACACAGTCTAAAATCTTGTCAGTACAGCCAACAAGTTTTGCTATCCCTAAACCGGAAAACTCTGTTTCCAGTCCAAGGACAACAACACAACTGAAAGTGATTATTCCCAGCCAAGAATGCTTCATGTGATAGGGTACCAAAGTTCAATTTCATTGCCTCTCAATATCCCGAGTGTTAGGGTTTTATATCCTTGCAAATTGTAACAAGGTCCTACAGCACTCTTCTAAATGGACCATCTATGCAAGCTTTGCTGGTTCACGGCAATGTGACTCTTGGCTGCTTAAAGATTCCACTCTATGGTCACAAGTCACTTTAATGCAAAATAAGGAGAAAGGAGAATTGGAGAGAGTCCTTTGTGGCTAATGCAAAAAGCTGCTGTGTGCTTTATACTGCTGTTCTGTGCTCCCTAATAATATATATTAATATAATATAATATAATATAATTAATATAATATAATATAATATAATATAATATAATATAATATAATATAATATAATATAATATAATATAATATAATATAATATAATATAATATAATATAATATAATATAATATAATATAATATAATATAATATAATATAATATAATATAATATAATATAATATAATATAATTAATATAATATAA
>NW_027187323.1:5300754-5372270 GCF_028583685.1 Petaurus breviceps papuanus
ACTGGACAGGCCCCTCTGGGGCAGACTTAATAATGTTCCAGGCATCATAATGCATGAGTCCTGACTGTCAGTGATTTTCCACTAATGGCAAGAATTTCATCTCCAGCTTCAATTGTCCTGGCTTTTTCTGCAGCACCACATGTGAGTAGGAACAAACAGTGAGTGCAGAGTAAGGAGACTGAAGACTTAGAAAGAAGATGTCCCTCAGTGACTTTGGAAGCTGTGTAGCTAGCCCTGGGAGTGGAATATATTTCTGCCTTATTCCTGAGTGCCCCAATATCAAATTTATGAACTTGAGTACAAATGAAAATGAGTTCAGACTTAACCTGAATAAGAGAAAATCTGGTTTTACTCAGTGTTCATTAAGAAACCAAAACAAGCAAAAAGACCAGAAAATGCCCTTTCTTAAAGCAGTTAACTGCCATAAAGTACAAAGAAATACATTCTGGATGTACAAGCCCTGTTCATAGGAAAATGAGGCCTGACAGGAGTAGGAAATCTCAGAGGTTTATAGGTTTTCTCCAGAAACCACAATGGTCAATAGAAAACAATTTGAAGAATTGCATACTAAATTTCTGAAATGTGACCATAAACTGGAATTGTAACTGACATTTGAGCATCAAAATATATAGGTGAGATGATAAGAAATATATCCTGATCTGAAGGAGAAAAAATATTCAGAGTCAACTTATAAGACTGAAAATCTCTGTGATAGAAGTAGAACTTTTAATAAAAATTCCTAAGGACATTTAATTGATGTTAAGGGAAGTATTTAATTCTTGAGGCCAAAAATTGTTTTCTCAAACACAGAAAACTAAAAAGTATATGAAGTCTAAGGTAACTACTTTATGTGATCAGTTGAATTCATATTTAATGGGAGAAGTCTATGTACCAGTCAACTGACTGAACTCTATTGATGTCCTTCTAAGGAATGCAGATCCAAAGACCCAAGCCAGCCTACTTGTAGCTAAAAGATCCAAGAGGGACCTAAGTGACATAGTGGTTAGAACACTGGACCTGGAGTCAGGAAGGCCTGAGTTCAAATCCAATCTCAGACTCTTAAGTTGTGTGAATTGTTGCATGGCTCAAAAGTGATATTCATCATGTGCTTTGCAAATCTTAAAACACTACATAAATGCTTGCTATTATTAGTGAATTCTATTTAGTACTAAGCATGGTACTTTCATTCAAAACTAAGTAATTTAATTTTTAGGAGGCACAGGAGAAACTTTTGGATTATTTCCCTCCCTTCTCTATGAATAGAGATGGGGGACAATGGGTATGGAATATTGCACATATCATCACACTTGGCCAAAGTGTCAAATGGTTTTATTGGACTGCTATTTCTTTCACTTTTTCTTTTTAATCATTCTTATAAGGGATGGCTCACTGAGGTACGGGAAATAAAGTTGATAGAATATATCAATAATTTGTTAAAGAATGGTATGTTTTTTTAAAATAAATTTTAAACAGATTTCAATTTATTTTTATAAATTTTGTATTATGCAGAACATATTACATACAATAATTATTTATAATCATTATATTTCATCCTAAAATAAATTTCATTTATTTAAATAAATTTTGTTTAAATTTGAAATAAACTTTATTGATGTTTTGTTTTTATATTGCCTAAATTTCCCTCCTCTATTCTTTTCCTACCCACTCCCAGAGAGTTTTGTCTTTTATCAAATAATTTTCAAAATAATAAAAAGAGGAAAAAGAAAAGATCAGGACAATTGATCAATAAACTGAGAAGAAATCTAACTATATATATATATATATATATATATATATATATATATATACTGTTTTATTCCTTGGGAATGCCCATTTCAGTATAGGAGTAAGGGTAGATATTGTCTCTGGAACTAACTTTTTTTTTATAGTTTTGTAACATTATTTGGTGATACTTTTTTTTTTTCATATTGTTGTAGTCATTATGTATTCTCTTTTCCTGGTCCTGCTTACTTCACATTGCATCAATTCATACTTGTCTTTCCATGCTTCTTTGTATTCAATATGTTCATCATTTCTTACAGCACAGTAATAATTCCATTTTATCTTTAATACCACATTTTATTTAGATGTTCCTCAATCAATGGGTTTCTACTTTGTTTCCAGTTTTCTGCTACTAGAAAAAGTGCTGATGTGTGTGTTTGTGTGTGTCTGTGTGTCTGTGAATTTATATAAATAATGTATATTCAAGAAACACTTGAACAAGGAGTTAGAAAATCTGTAGTTTGGTCTTAGATCTTGAGCTAGCTGTGTCACTGCTTTGCACCTCAGTTTTTCCATCTGCTAAAAGGCAATAACAATATTTGTCCTCTCTCCTCATAGAGTTGTGTGTGATTATATGTCTAAAAGCACTTTGTAAATAACATGAAACTAATATTAGGGAGTCATTGACTGAAAGAACTGAGAAGAACAAGTTTTGGGGGCTGTGATTAGGTGGTAATTTAAAAGAGGAGTTAGTGGAAGTTCATATATACTTCAAGGTTTGCAGAACATTGTATGTAAATCTTCATCACAACCATGATAGTTTTTTTTTTTTAAGCAACCGGGGTTAAGTAACTTGCTCAAGGTTACATGGCCAGTTATTTCTGGGTGTGGTGCTAAGTATCAGAACCCGAATTTGATCCCGGATTTGATTCCCAAGGTCATCCCAACACTGGGGCCGGTGCCCTTACTCACTGAGCCGCCTGGCCACCCCTACAACCATGATAGTTAATCGCTCCAGATATCACTATAATAATTTTACAGAGGAGAAACCTGAAATTCATTGACATTAAGAGATATGGACATGATCACAGATGTGCTAAATGTTGGGGTCAGGATTGGAAAATTCACATCTGGTGAATTAGTTATTTCTTCAGTTACTGGAGTTAGCATAATTCTCATAGGGTCCCCAATTTCCAGTTGGTTTATGATCTTGTAATATTAATTTAGTAATACTAATAACTAGCATTTGGTTTTCAAATATTTAAGGTTTTTATCCCCCAGTGACTGTGGGAAGTTGGTGCTATTATTTTGTTGGATTAGGAAGCTAAGGCATAGGATAAGCGACTTCTTTAGCTTCACCCAACTGGTATGACTAAGTTTGGATTTGAACTGAGACCTTCCTGAATGGTTTTTGCACTCTATGGTATCTGGATATAAAAGAGTCCTTCAGGAGGCTAATATGAAACTTTGCCAATATCCAGCAGTGCTCTTCGAGAGTAACGTAGACATTTTGTACATTCTAAGGCTAGGACTGAAAGTTAGGCTCCTTTAAAAAGCACCTTCCCTTTTCGCAGTCTAGCATTTCTAACTTGAATTGAAATAAAGCTAAGGAACATTCAGTATCCACTTAGAGTTCAACTTCTGGGACTCCTAAAGAACATAGTATTTTTCACAGTGATGAGTCTTGTGATTAAGATATTTTACATGCAGCAGAAAATGCCAGAGTTCTTCCCAGTTGATGTGGAAATTTTTAGAGCTTTCCATGAAGAAACCAAATTGCACATCAAGAAAATTTGATGGGTTTCCCAGGTAAAGTACCTTTAAAGATTCTTTTGATTAACAAGGGTCGATCTCCAGCCACAGATGCTTTTCCTCCATCAAGACTGAAGCCTAATGCAGCAGAGGTCTTCAGTAATTCAACAGACATTGCATCATTGAGGTCTGTAGGTCTGTCTGCTGCAGGAAAAGCCAGAAATATGGTATTAGAGTGCCGTCCACGTTCATTCTTCTCATAGCCATGCCGAGATGCTAGAAACAAGAACTATCCTATACAGTTAAGTATTCCTATTAATCTCTGGGGTCCCTAGCATTACCTCTGACCAGGAAAGATAGCACCTCATTATTGTCTGGTAGTTTCTAAGAGTATTTTTAGAGAGAAGGAACAGTAGGATTTGGTAACCTGCACACAAAGCTATCTGGGAATGAATGCTACTATGATGCAACACTTCTTAGGCAAATTTCCCAAAAGCAGCAGGAGCAAAGTGGGGGTGAACAGAATGCTGGAGTTGGAGTCAAGAAAGTCTAGATTTAAATCCTGTCTTAGACACTTGCTAGCTCTTTTGTGACTCTGGAGAAGTCCCTACCCCTCTCAGAACCCCAGTTTGGATTGTTGGATGTTCTGGATAATTTCAACATCTGTCTCTTCTGGAGAGTGAGAGTGCATATACTACATCCTCTGTAATGGTTGGTACATTGTGGGCATAAAGTAAAATTAGCACAGGGGGGAATTTCTTCTAATGGGGCAAACTCTTCCTGCATTCACCTGCCTTGGCTTGATATCACAGAATTTCAAGTGTCCTTGAATGTGAAGAATAATGAAAAGATTGTCATAGATGAGATTACCAACCTTCTCCATTTGTTATGGTTTTGTTTTGTTTTGTTTTTGCTTTTTGGAGCAGTGAGGGCAGGGCGGTTGGGATTAAATGACTTGCCCAAGGTCACACAGCTAGTAAGTATGAAGTGTCTGAGGCAGGGCTGGTGCTCTATTCACTGAGCCACCTAGCTGCCCCTTGAGTACATTTCTTTTGTATTTTATTTGACTATATTTGTATTTTATTTGACTATAAACTCCTTGAAGGCAGGAGACATGTTTCATGCATGTTTGTTCCCACCTTTCTCCAGCATGTAGTACTTGCTTTACAAGTAGTAGCTCAGTCAGTGTTGATTGGCTGAATGCATGCATATCACCTAAGCAGACCATGAAAGTCAGGAAGTTCTATGCACTGGAGAGATCTTCAGTTTGGGATGAGCAGAGAGGGAAAGAACCCAGATTTCAAATTTAGGCTGCAGGGGATGTATCATGAATAGCACTCAAATCCTAAGCAGCATGACAATCAAATACTTTGTTAAGTGATGAAGATTTAAGATATTTACTTATTTGTAAATTATAAATTGCATTTTATATCAAATATATAATTACATCTTATATAAATTAGTTTTACATAATTTTATTAAATTTGTTTTAATAAATTTGTTTTAAAACTAACTAGTAATTTATAAATTTATTATTAATACTTTTACCAATTAAATTTATTATTAAATTACATTAAGTTGATTAAAATTTGTGTGAAGATTGTGATAGTGTGGTGCTAAGCCAGGTCTGAATAATATATTGGGTTGACCCGTGCTATTTTTATGCTGTTATTAGTGCCTTTATTTTTTCCTGGTTATAGATTACCAGGGTTTTTATGGTACTAAAACGTTCTAAGTCTCTTCTTTTCCTTCTTTTTAAAAAATAATAGTTTGTTTTTCCCCAATTACATTTAAGATGGCCTCTTCTTTTCTTCACAAATTTAACATTTTCAGGTGCCATTGCCTTAGACCAATTAAAACCAATTAAAGGTTTAGTTTCAAAATGCTAGAAGGTGCCCCATAAGCCTGCAAAACACTTTTGTGATAAAACCCAAAGTCTGATTGCACATTCCTCTTTTATGCTGTATGCTCAGTCTACATCTGTTTGTAAAGTGGAGATCATGTGATTAGCTCTCATAACTCACTGGATTTAAAAGTGTCAATAAAGGAGACATTTCCAGAGCTATATAGAAAACACTGTAGGCACTGACGAACAATCACTCCCATATGTAAATATCTACCTGTCCTATTCCAAATGTATCTTATATAAAATGCCTACAAGAATCATTTATGGAAAATGTTACTGAGAACAGACACTAAAATCTCTTTATCTGTTTAATTCTTAAAGTGAGACATAGCAACCCTCACTTCAAAATGTAAAAATACAAGAGAATAATAACTTCCCCAAATTTAGTTTTCCTAGCTTGGGTGACTGCAAGGACTCTGCTAGTGCAGCAGTGAGTTCTGGCTGTCCCCTGGGGGCAATGATCACCAATGAGCTCCTGAACATCAGAGGGGAATGTGCATGGCCATACCTAAGACTTGGGAGGAACTGGCCTCTTTGCTCTCCTGGTGAGTAGAGTGAGCTATCGCTTCATCCATCTCCCATTCAGAAACCTGAATTGGAGCAGAAAACAGAAATTAGGCATGTTTTTGCCCATCAACACAAGATTCCAAGATCAGAGAATGAGCAGTGGCTCTGCAGGGTACTGCAAACCCATGGTGGAGTCAAACCTCACAATCATTCTTTCTCTTAATAACTTAGTGGAACATGGGAATGTAAGGGTTATGGGATTTAAAGATCTTCCATGCACCATTGGACTTGCTGACATAGCAGGAAGGGGTGGAGCAAGAGGAAGCAGAAGCCAAGCTAGAGTTCCTGCAGTGGCTAGAAGTGGTGGCGACAGCGGCAGCAGCAGAGGCAGTGGCAGCACGAATCCCTTTTTGAGTCAGCCAGAATTTCTGCTAAGGACTTCTGCTGAGGATTTCCAGGGGCCGAAGCTGCTGGGAGCACGCTTCCTGGACACTGGGTGGTTGCTGTGAGTGGGGAGAGGAGGACCTTTGCCTGAGGTAGCCTGTTCTGTTTTAAAGGCTTGAGAATGTGGGTGCTTTCTACTTTATCTGCCTGTGCCAATTTCATAACTACTCTGATGGCTTTGACTTTCTGGTTTTGGGACTCAGTCTTTTGGTAGTTTAATAAATGTTCCAGCTTTATCGCCCATATAGAAAGCCTGATATATTTTGTGATTGATAACCACATCAGCATATTTACAGTTTCTGTAGGCATTGTGAATATTGCATTGCTGAAATAGAGAAGTACAGAGATAAAGACTGATTAACAGATGGCTTCATAAAATCCCTCCTTTAGGATTCTGGTAACCCAGGGTCCACAATTACTCTACTGCTGACCTGTCCCTGAATGACTTGGTGTCTGACTCCAGCTCTTCAGACCTCCCTTCAGTAGCCCTCTCCTCATTTGCTCTTTCTTTTTTTATGAGCCATAATTTCTTGAGAGAACATCTTCTTCCAACTCCACACATGGTGCCCTGCCCTCCCAGCCCCCCTCCTCATGTCCTGCTCCTCGGTCACTTCTGACATTTGTGAATCTTCTTTGTGATAATGCTTCTCAATGAGTCCCATCATATTGTACTTTCTTCTTCCAACTTGGTGAAATGAGCAGGCAATTCAAGTTTTTCATACAGTTCCTTCACTTGGGCAACCTTCTGGGGATCTTTCTGTCCATAATTCTCCTCCAGCATCTTTCTTTGCTCAGATGAGGCCAGCTGAAGGCACTTCACCACCAGCCAGCTGCATTTGTTGTCCTGGATGTCGATACCAATCTTGCCAGTCACACTGGGATCACCACAAAGGTCAAGTGATCATCCTGAATTGGAAACAATACCGCATCTCCAGAAGGATGTTCTTAGCATTGGTGTGTTCTTTCTCCCCATCTATGCCTGCCTTGAACATAGCAACAGCAAATGTGAGGTAGGAGTAGAAAGCTGAATTTGAAAGTGTATTTGACAGTGGTCTTCTCTGTCTGCTCAGTGAATCTGGTAAGATCATCCTTGCCTTGAGGGGTGTAATGGAAATGTAAATTTAAAGATCTTCCCTGCCCCTAGGCTAAAGTGCACCTGGAGCCTGGGGTGGGAGGTTTGTTTTTTCAGTAGATACTTTGTGATTGGCCAGTGGGTCAAGAAAGTTGTTACATTCTCTGAGCCTGGAGAAGGCTATATAAGCCCTGATGTGTAGCTTTGTTTTGGGGCTCACTTTGAGAAGTGTTCTGTGATTTGATGAAAGTCTGGGCTAGCCGTTGTCCAGAGCCCCCCGGCTTTGAAACCCGAATGTCGTTTGGTATGGATGTAATGGTTGGACAGTTTGGAAAACTGTCTACTTGATCTGTTTCTCTGTCTTGATAATTCTGTCTGTATATTTTGAAGTTCGGGGTGCTGACCTCTTTCCCCTGAACTAGGTAAACGATACATATTTGACTGATTAAAGAAAGCTTGTTAACCCATTTTGAGTTGCTTTCCTTTATCAAAGCATATCCAGGAACCTGTGTTGGCAGCAAACCCTGAGGACGCTTGGGGTGCTTGCTGCCACAAGGGGCTGTGATAAGATCCAGAGTTTGGCCAATCTTGCTCTGTAGGAAGAGTTTGATGAGGTTCAGGTAACAGGGTTGCCCATGGCAGTAATGCTTTAGGGGGTGAAAGATACAGACTTCTAACAACATGGCATCATAACATTTGACACTGATTTCCCACTTGGGACATGGAATGGACTCTCTGAATGCTCTTGTCTATTATTTGTGGGTCATCACTCATCCAGGAACTTTTTATTGTCATGTTAGGACTGAAAATTTGCGTTGATTTATATGTATGTGTGGAAGGGGTGGGAGAGGGAAAGAGGGCGGGAGGGAGGAAGGAATAAAGAGAGAGAACAAGAGAGGGAGGGGGGAGGAAGAGAGAGGGAGAGGGGGGAGAAAAAGATAGGGGGTGGGAGAGAGAGGGAGAAAGGGAGAAGGGAGAGAACAAAAAAGGGAGAGAAGGAGAGGGAGGGGGGGAGGCAGAGAGGCGGGGGGAGAAAAAAGTTCCATCAATGATGTGTGCAATGAGGCAGAGCAATAGGAAAACTATTACTTAGTAGGAGAAACCAGGAGGCAAAAGGAGAGTAGATTGATCAAAGAGGAGTCAGATAAGAAAGGTAAAATTCTTCAGCATGATGACTGCCAGGAGAAAAAAATAGCTAGTGTTTACATAATGCTGTAAAGATTTGCAGATAATATCTCATTTAATCTTTACAGCCTTGGAAGGTAGGTGTCCCTATCCCCATCTTACTGATGAAACTTGTCCAGGGTGAAATAAGGTCAAAAGCTGGATTTGAAACCAGGTCTTCCTGACTCCAGATCACACTCTGGATAATAGCTAAAAGGGTCAAAGTGCAAAGGATAATCAATAGAAAATGAAGCAAGCTGAGAAGGAATTAAGGAAGATGACTAGAGAAGGGCTGTGGATCTCCTATTTCATACAACGTTTTTGTCCAGCAAACCTCTTGAAAGGAAAATCCACCCAAGAATTTCTATAGAAACAAGCCCAAAAGACCTCTGAGAATCCAAAAGCAATGCCAGAAAGCTCATGTTCTTTCTTTCAAGGACAATCCTTGTGACCTTTGCTGAAACCCTACTTAGTCTGGCATGGAGATGCACTTTAATCAATCTTAGACATCTGGTTTCTCAACCCACAGAAGATCAGAGAATCAAATTGGGTAGATCCTAGGATTTATAATTAGAAAAGGCCTCTGGAGGTCCTCCAATTCGACCCCTCAGGGAACTGAGTCCCACAGAGGTTGAGTGATTTGATTCCTGACACATAGGTGAAGTAGGTGCCAGAACCATGATTGGAATCCAGATTCTCTGTCTCTAAATCCATTGTTCTCTGTAACCAGGAAGAGAAGGGGGTTGGGAGAGTGTGGAAGAACTGCTCAAGAAAGACAATTCACAAAGATGTGAAAGCTAATAATAAGAGAATGGAGATGACTAAGACATGGATGGGCTGCTATTTGTATGGTGGAAGGGGTGCACACACTGATAAGATCACAGATCCCTACTCAGTTGATAACCTTGTCAAAAAATTTTGGACAATCTCCCTGTTACACATTATTTTAGATTTCCTTTATTATTATGATTAGCTGCCCCATGTCATCCCACTGTAACACTTCACCAGGATTGCTTTGTAAATGGCCTTAAAAACAATATTCTCTGTATACTTTATCTGAAAGGCCTAGTATTTTTTATTTCATTCATAGTTTAGAAGAAGTAGGACCCACAATCCAAGGGATTTGAAAGCTAATGAAACCAACCTTCATTCTTTTTTTTTTTCCTGTTGGCAGAGATACACTTACCTCAAAAGAGAAAACTTACCATTTCCTGGATATATACTCTCAGTCCTCAACAAAAAAGTGAAGTTATCCTTGAGAGAAGAAAACCTCTTCTCTTCAAACTAAAGAGATTTCTCTTTCTGATAGGAATGTTTTGTGAACTTAGCCCTAGAGCGGTAGAGAAATGCCCAGACAGAAAGACAGAGATGTTCTTTAGTTGATTGGTTCAAGTATATCACTTCACTCTGGGAACCTCAATGAAATTAGATTCCAAATGATGAGAACAAATCTCACCAAAAAGTACTCTACTTATAGCTCTAATTTCATTGACCATTTAATTTATGCCTCCTGTCACATGATCATTGCTTGTCATCAGTTACCACTGATTTGATCCTGAAACAACTGTTATGCAAGAATGGGACTGGACCCATGGAAAGGGGAACTTTTTCTGAGGAAACTCCTTCTACCAAGTGCAGGTCCACACCTTCTCTATGTTCAGTGTGTTGTGGACAGTTGCCCAAAACATTAAGTGACTTGCTCAGGGTCACAGAGCCAGTATAGGTCACAGGAAGTATGTCACCTTAGGCTGTACCAGATTTAAGGCAGGTCCTCTATCTACTTACTATACAAAACTTCCTGCTGCCTCTCATTATTGAGTACAATAATAATCTCACAATCATAATACTTCTCTCTGGAAAAAGAACAGTTTGGAATGGAAAGTTTGAAAGTTTCTGTAACCTTCAGAAAAAGATTTTTATTTACTGCTAAGCATAATTTTGTCTGTTTGGCCTAAATGAAAAAAGTTCTGGCAAACTGCTAAATTAACAACATTGATAAAGCATTGAATGTTTTAAAAAAGGAAAAGATTCGATGACCATCGATCTTCCCCTTCCTCCTCTCTAGGAAATACAGTGTTGATAAGACCAAGGTCAAGGTCCTACCTCCTCACAGGTAAGTTAGGTTTACTCTGGTTTTTTGCCTCAAAATAAGCTAGTGCTGATCAGGTCTGCCTGCCCCACAGACTCGGTGTTTTGATATGATACTCTGGTCAGTTTCAGAAATACTCTCTGCCTCCCTCCTCTTTTAGACGTGGCAGTTAGGTTTGGAGTTATTGTATTGTTTCCCCACACTTTGTGTGAAACAAAAGGTAACTCTTACATTCACAGAATATTTAGCAAAATTCTCTTGGTCTTAATGGGGACCTGGCAAGTTCATTCCATGTGAAGGGACCAAGATTGATCAGTCACTGTTCCTAAGGAAGCCCAAGCATGCCTTTTGGTTGGGAAATGCTTAATACACCCTTTTTTAAGCAAAGAGACAAAATTCCACACTTCACCTTAGGGTTTGGGTGATGACTAATGATGAGGCTGACGGGTCCTGGTCCACACTCACTCAGGAGGGCATAGGCTTCACTTAATGCTGCATGGCGGAGGCTGACAGAATGGGCTTCTAAGATTTGGTCACTCTGGCTAAGGAGGCATACAGAAGAGCATTTCGGTTAGGACTTACCTTCTTTTTTTTTGGCGCTTGAAGTAGCACCCCTTTATTGAAGCTTATGGATGTGCTGGACTTTTGGCCCCTAGAGACTGAAAACAATGTAGAGATGCATTGGCAATAGCAGGCAACATGGGCAGGGCTGGAGAGTGCCTGCCCCTGGATACCCAAGCAGCAATGAGGGCTGGGTAGCAGGGGGTTCAATGGGAAATGCCCTGGCCTGGTCTCTGTTTCATTTTCAGTAAACCCAAGTCTGTCTAATATAAAACAACACAAAAGAAGTGACAAGAGTATATACGGTGGTAAGAGATGAGCTAGCACTGACATAGGCCATCAGGAAAGTTCACAAGACTTTCCTAGATACAAAGGCCTGAGATGACCAAGTCACTTGAAGTCTTAAGCCAAAAGGGCTGAGCCTCTTTTCTCCCAGGCCTGGAGGTGAGCTAGTCTGCCCACTGGTGAGGATGCACACCTGCCTGGGGGGTCAGGTCCCCATCTTGCGCTAGGGCCTAGACCCCAGGGCCTACAGGGGTGGTCACTCCTCTGATGTCCACAGCGTGGCAGTCACAATCACCTTCTAAGACTCCTTTCTAAGAATGTTACCACTCAAAGAAAGGGGAGCTCTACTTTCTTTTTGGGGCAGTGGTGAGAGAAAGGAGAGGACAGGGAAGAAACCCCCTTCACTGTTTCCAGTTTAGGGGGGCAGGGGAAGGTTCCTCAAGGTCCCAGGATCTCCGAGGCTAGGCGTCCCTTCTAGCTCT
The DNA here is from genome assembly GCF_028583685.1 of Petaurus breviceps papuanus. Taxonomy (NCBI): domain Eukaryota; kingdom Metazoa; phylum Chordata; class Mammalia; order Diprotodontia; family Petauridae; genus Petaurus; species Petaurus breviceps. The sequence continues at coordinate 5,312,739 of NW_027187323.1, forward strand.
GCGCCTAAGGAGAACTCATGCATTGTGTTGAGGTCACAACATCTGTGAGGCTGTCATGACGAGGAACTCCTCAAAGCTGAGCCGGACACTGCCCTGCATGCTTGTGTCCTTCTCCCGGGAGGCCTCGGTCAGCACCTGCAACTGGGTGTACACCTGGATGAAGCGGTCCAGCTGCATGGCAGGAGTGGCAGAACATGGGTAATATCAGGAGAGCAGGAACTGGGTGAACTGAGGGCTCAAATTATAGCCTGATTTCCACCTGAGGCAGAGGTGGAAAGAAGGACAAACATCTGGGCTTGCTGCAGTTCATTGAAGCTGATGGAGCCCGAGTGGTCCCCGTCATATTGCTGGAAGAGGTTCTTCCACTGCTGGATGAAGGTCCACAAGGCAGAGAAGCCAAAGAGAGAGATCTGGCCTGTTTTGGTCTTGTCAAACATGTTTATCATCATGAGGCAGGTTTCGTCATTGAATGTGGACCAATTGGAGTTGACCAAGGCCTGTGTAAGTTCCTTCACAGAGATGTAGCCACTATGATCTATATCCACTGTCTGGAATCAGGAGTATTCTTCGGGGTCTACACCAGGAGGAATGTTGCCTACTGCTGGGTCTTGCCCATAAGGTCCTGGCTGAGGGGTATTATAGGATTTAGAGCCTCCATAGGGTCCTCCAGGAGCTGACGAAGGGAGCCCCCCAGGGCTGGGATGTTCATAGGCTCCAGCACCAGATGGTGGTCTGTAGGGCCCTCCAGGAGCTGGGCTTCCATAACTTCCACCAGGGGTTAGCCCCCCTCCATATTGGGGATGTCCTGCTTAATAACTGCTTGGTGGGGCTCCTGGAGCCTGTCCAGAAGTTCCTGGGTAGCCCTGCCCATACGGGTAGCTAGACATGGAGTCTGTCAGGACTTATCTTCTTGCTGGAGATTTCTTGGGGAAAGGAAAATATTATCTTTTACTATCTCTCCTCAATGACTCCCCCCCCCTTATGCAATAAAACATTCCACTACAACAAATATAATTCAGTGAAATGAAACCACAAATTGGAATTGTTTGAAAATGAATGTCTTCTTTAACATCTGATGTTCACCAACTTACTGGTCCACCCACTTAATGGTGAGGGGCAAAAGGCATGCTTCAGAAATATGTCCAAAGACAAATTTCTCACCAACATTTCAGGTTGAAACATGGCCTCCCTGGTTGCTGATTCTCTAGCAGATCATTCATAAAATCGACTTAAAACCAATTAGACCAGATGTTGGTATAGGGCACTGGTTTCCTTATTTCTGCCATCTTAAAATGATTACTGCAACATAATTTACAGAAGAAAGCTCACAAAAGCCTGCTAAAGAATTTGGAAAACCATTTTAAACTCGAGCTAATGAGAAATTTGGGACACGCAGCCTATTTCCCCTTGAAATTAGGTACAGTGAAGTCAGGTTTATAAACAAAGACACTTTTGTCTAAGAATTTTAATATGTTCACTTGGTGGACTCCAGACCAATGGAAGCATTCATAAAAGTATCATCATCTTGTGATGTCATTAAAGAAAATATATGCTTTAGGTCATCAAGAAAAAAATCTTCTAATGTGCTTTTGCACAATTTATTGATTCTTTTTTAATGTGTGTATTCACAATGAAAATCAACTAATAATATGCTATGATAGAATAATAAATACCCAAAAGGCCAATGCAGGTAATACAATTGGAACAATCCTCAAACTTCCCTGGGGCACCCAGAGCTAAGAGGAATGCTATGTGGCTAGGGAAATATGAGGATCTTTAAACAGTGTTCCTTCTTGCAGTGTTTACTAGCTTGTTATGAATAGGTGGATTTAGCTCTGCCCCAGGTACCACTTAAACAAGTCCCCTAAAGGCAACGTCAAACAAATGGGATGAGGCAAGTTCAACATAAGATGATGCTGTCTGGATGTTTCATCTTTGACATCTCTAAGCTCAACATTTCCCTTAGTATGAATACAGGAGCAGTTACATATGTGGACACACACACAGAATACTATATACACAGGATACAAATTAAATCCATTTCATTAGATCCATACCTCATCAATATGTATATGCATTTCTAGCTTAGCATTGTCCTGTTGTGTGGTAGTCATCTTTCTAAAGATTTCTGGAACTGACTTATTGATCCCATGTTAACAAGCTCACACCTTACCTTAGTCTACTATCCATCTTGGCTGCTGTTCCTGGGGTAAGGCTATGAATGTAGATGCCTGGAGAGCTATTTTCCAAGGTTAGCCAGCAAACACCAATGCCTAATCTGACTCCTGGCTTTGCGAAAAGCAGAATAGAAAGGAAATAAACAGAAAGAAAAAACCCACAACAGAAAACAGTTTTATCCCTTTTGAAGGAGAACATATCACATGCCTACATAGGTTCTTGGAACAAATTCCTCTTTTCACTAATAACTTCTCATTCTGTGGCTGGAATCAGATTGTGAACCAATACATACTTAACCCCTTATCATCCCTTAGCCCTTTCCCAAAAACTCTCTGAGAAAAAGAGGTATCTGTTCTGTTAATCAGGGAAGTCACTGTAGAATTGGAGGTCCAATGTCAATTGTCTTCTTAAATGACACAACACTGGCTTAATCAGGGACTGATTCTGGAAGGTCCTTGAGTCTCTCCTTCCTTTGTTCAGCTTTGACTCTTTACTCATTTTGCTGCTCCAAAAGCATTTCTCCCAAGAGTGAGCAGAAGACAGAAATGGAGATGAGAATGAATGATGTTTGGTGATTATCTGTGGCCTTTCATTTTATCCTCATCTGTTTCCATGAATGACTGACTGATAACTGTAATCATCTTGAATAATTATAGTTGTTGTTCTGTGACTGAGTCTTCCTAGGCTAGAGAGGCAATGGATACTCATGGACCTCATCCCACAACCCACCATCATGGGAGTTTTGACCTGCTCTATTTCTGACCTGAAAAGGTTTGTGCCTTCCTTAAGCAGCCTGATATCCTCTACTCTCAGAGGCTCAGCATATTGGTGCAAGACTTAGTTCAGACAACATATTGGTTTTAGCCCTGTGGAAGCTCAGAACTCCTGAGCTCAAGCAATCCATCAGGCTCTACTACCCCAGTAACAGGGAGTTTATAGGCATGTGTCACCAAGCCTGGCTGAATAAATTTTTTAAAACAACTTCTGAAATCCTCTCTTTAGCTTCAGAATCAGAATATCTAGTACATTCTTCAGTTTGATATATGGGACTTCATCTGAGGAGTGGGTCACTGGAATTCTTTCCCTCATCTACAATGATTCTATGCACCACTTAGGATCCCAGTGTCTGTCTGGAGGGTACCATGTATGTGGCTCTGGTGGCAGGTTAGTTTTTTCACCATACAAGCAAAGTGAACTTTGACATAAGTGTGAATTCAGAAGTTCAGATGGAATTCAGGAGAATATGAAGAGAGAAGCAGATATAAATACTAAACTATTCTTTACAAGAGAACAAGACGTATTGGGGAGTACATCTCACCTTTGTTGAGTGTAACTTTCATGACAATCCTGTCCTTGGGCCTGGGGCTTTTTGATCCAAACGGGAAGAATCTCCTTCATCTAATCCTGGTGCAGGAGTTCCTCCACTGGCATTAGTATTTTAGGAACTGGATGGGGTCATTACTGTGGGTGTTGGGCATGTAGCAAGACTTGGGCTGTGTAACCTTGTACGTACTGTCAGGGTCACAACACCTTTCTTGAGTTGCTGTGGAAACAAAAACATCAGTAAAGGAGGAATAGAGACTGCATTTATACCAAAAAGGGGAAATAAACCCACCAAAATTGGAAAACAGTAAGGAAAAATCAAGTTGTTTAAAAAAAAGAGCATTAACAAAATATCTTTTTAATTACAGAAGAAAACAAAAAAGTTACAAAAGAGACACAGTAGTTTTGTTACTGTCATATATGTGTGTGTGTGTTTATGAATACATACATATACTTTTATATAATAGAAGTTCTGTAACTCATTCAAGCCTCTGCTTTTATCTAAATATTTATTTTTATTTATGACTGCTACATTTATAGTAAAAGAGAAATTTAATTATAAATTTTCCAAAATAGATAAACAGATTTCTGCTGTCACTCTGTTACCTTAAAGGTCTGAATGGCTTCTTGGTGGGTCAGCCCCTGTAGGGATTCTCCATTCACTGCAAGGATTTCATCCCCTAATAATACAAGGCCAGACCAAGTTAACATTCTTCTAGAGCCTTCAGGAATATACTGACTAGGCCATCAAGAGTAATGGGTTCCTATTAGATCCTTGATTTATTACTTGGCATAAGATTACTTTTATTATTCCAATCTATTTTCATTTGTCTCATCTCATAGGATGGTAATAAAACCAGTCAATGCATGATAGGGAGAATTCTTCATCAGCAATCCCAGTCCTGAGGCGTTGACAAAAACAAACTCCTAGAAACATTCTTTGATTCATTTTATTATTATTATTATTATTATTTTTTGCTTTTTGGAGGGCAATTGGGGTTAAGTGACTTGCCCAAAGTAACAGGGTTAGTTTTTGTGTTAAGTGTCTGAGGGCAGATTTGAACTCAGGTCCTCCTGACTCCAGGGCCAGTGCTCTATTCACTGCACCACCTAGCCACCCCATTTGATTCATTTTATCAAGCAATCATTAATTATCCCCTGGGGACCTGCATTAAGTGCTGGGGATAAAATGACTAACACAAAGAACAGTCCCTTCCCTCACAGAGCTTACCTTCTACTGCCATGTAAGCTCCAGGTTTAATTTCCAGCCAAATTCTCAGTTTGGCTGTAAATATCCCAATGCCTGGAGTTCAAGCGTGATGACACCAGAGGCAATGTCTTTTCATCACTACCTAACAGCAGTAATGGAGCATTAGCCTATAGCATTTACCAGCCCACTCTTACATGTAGAGGAGACCAAGCTACCCAAGGCACTAGCATACTTGGGCAGTAGTTACTGAGGACACTGGGACAAAGACTATGTCCTGAAGCCCAAAGGCCTTGTCCCGAAGCCCAAAGGCCAAGGTAATGCCACCTTTAGAAGTCACCCCATTTCCCAATATCTGTCTTCTTACTTACATTTCCAGGCACTCAGTCATTGAGCTTGAAGGACATTGTATGCTTGTACCTAGATTGCTGTGTGGTGTCAGATCTATCCCTGATAATCCCAGACACATATTCTTCATTAAAAGAAGCATGGCCAGGGCATTACAGAGCTTCTTGGTTATGTCACTAGAAGAAGTGAAAGGGCTTGAACATCTTAGTGACTCTTCTGAGCTGTGAGTCCTGCAAGTTGTACCATGTGACAGTCAAGGCTCAGTCTGTTTCTGGGTACCACAGCAACAAAGAGAAGAGAAATGGCCAACAAAGAACAAATAAAAAATAGAAAGTACTTTCACAGATGAGAGACTTCCCACACATACTCCAAGAGCTGTAACTAGGAATATTCTGTTCCATAGGATGTGGATCTTGAGTCACAAAGCTGTTTATGAGGAAAGACCCAGGAAAGCTACTTGTCCTTTGCTGGGAAGGCTACCTCCAAGTAAGGGAGCAGGGTTATAGGCTAAGGAGAATTCACCTAAGGCATAGCCATGATAATTTCTGATTTAACTCATTCTTCATGCCAACTCCATGCTAAGCTCCGTTGTTTCTCCCTGTTGAAGGGCTATCAGGGCTTTGTTCATCTGGGAACCTTAGGACAAAAGCCTAGTTACAGCATCTGACCCCAAGAGCACAACATTGTCCTCAACTGTTTAAAATGAGTGTATCCTGTCGTTCCTTATGGGAACCTCAGAAAAAATGAAAACCCACGACCTCATCCACATCTGTTAATAGCCTGCTCTTGCCCACTTAGGTCATGCATACATCCTGAGCTGGAAGGGACCTTTGTGGTCATCTAGTCCAGCTCCTTCATCCTGCCAATGAGGGAAGTGAGTCCCAGAAAAGTAAAGTGACTTGTCCAAGGCCACACGTGTACTAATTGAGAAAAGAATGTTATATGAGAAATATTTGGAGGCTCATTTAAGAGGATCAGGAACCCTGAACTATTTTGAGTCATTGATCCTTTCTGTATCTTAGGCTCATTCTACTTTGCCCTGTTAAGCAAGATGAGTTTCAAACACATGAACTGAAAACTAGCGCTTCATTACAGAAATGCTCTGTGACAGTTTCAAACTCAGGACAAAAACTCCACTAGGGAGCTGATGCTTCCTCTAAGAGAGATGAATAAATGATCATCTGCCTTGGAGGTATTCAGCCTGCTCACATCACCCTATTGAAGCACAGATTTCTACCATGATTCCTACTGGGGAGAAATCACTAGCTAACTCTTTGCTGAAGCCGGTTTAAATAAGTCTTCAGACCATTGTTCAAAACAACTTAGAAAATACTGATTTAAGGAAAAGGAAATCTGGTCATGGCAAAGCAGGGTTTGTGTAGCACTAACTGCTGTTTTAAAAAGTCCCAGCACTGGGAGCTCATTGTGGCTTCATAAAATGCAGGGCTATTGTCTCAATCCAAAGACTCAAAGAAAGACAGGTAGATTATCTACATAAGGAAATTATCTTCCTAGTTTCTAGTGTAAGATGTGATTAGACTAACCGTCTCAATAAACTGAAGCCACGAAAGAGCTCCTTTGCTGACAAAAGAGACTGCATTTCTGTTTCACCAGTTTCTTGGGCTTTAGGCCCTGGGTTTTCTCCTGTGGTCATAGAGCTCCAGGGGAAGGAAAGAAGGTATTTCAGAGAAGCTGGGCCATCTTCCCTTTTGTTTGCAGGCATAGATTCATACTTAGTCCAAGCCTTATTCCCATCATATGGGGAGATTCTCTCTTACCTTCTTTGAGTCTTCTGTCTGCAGCAGCTGCTCCATTTGGGAAAATTGTCTTGACAAAAATCCCCATCTGGCCCCTGGCTGAATCCTGACCTCCCACAATACTGAAGCCAAGGCCCTAGACCCAAAGCAGAAAGACAGTTTTTACTGACCATAACACAATAAAAATGATATTGAATAAAGAGTTGCTTTTTTAAAAAGCATTGAAAATCAACTACAAACTAAAATTTTGAATCCTAAAGAATTTGTGGATCAAAAATCATAGAATTGATGGATAATTTCAGTAAAGGACAACAATGAGACAACATGCCAAATTCCCTTTCCAGAGACCACTGCTAATATGGTTGTATTCCCAAGTTCAGTAAACGTAACATTCTAATCACCTGCAGATAAATTATGGCAGGCATTTTCTTCTCCAGTTGTTTTCTGTGATCAGCTTCCTTTCTCGTTGACCATACGTTACCTTTAGAGACTTAAAATGGTTCTGAGGAATAGGGAAACTTCATTTCATGCTGCTCTGGTGCTATACTAGTTTCATGCTTATATTTTATTTTTTCCCCCTTCACATTAAGAATGAACCATTTAAAGAGCCCCAGTCATTTATTACCTAATAATGGAAAACCATTAAGCTCACTGAGAAGATTTAATGGGGACTTGTGCAGAGCTCATAGGCTCTTCCTCTCTCTGCCTTAGAGAAACTTTAAAATGGGGGGGGGCTCCATTCTGTCACTAAATTATGTGTCCTGGATCAGGTACCATTTATGCTTCAAAGGATGAGAGGAAAAATGGAAAGAGATGTAACTGATCCATTCTATCCTGAACTCAGAGAAAAGAATGTCCAGAGGATACACTAAGAACTACATAAAACTCACATTTTAAAATAGTCTTCCTTAGTTAATCTTTCTCTCACATACATAACAAAACAAAACAAAACAATCACAGCCAGAGGTTGAACAAATTGCCTCAGAGGAATGAAGTCCCTCTTGAAAAATTGAACTCACCTTGTCTTGTCCTTTCATCAACACAATGTTGGAGATGATGGAGGGCTGAGCTAGTCTCCAAGGGGATTCCACCTGAGCAGTCCTCAAAGACCGAGTTGACTTCTTCACGACATGGTATTCCTAAATAGACCCATATTGGACAACAGTCAGAAATTCTTTTATTTATCTTGCTACTACAGTCTCTTATCTTTCCGTCAAAGTTGTCCTCTGATGCTCACTGTGGCTTGCAGATTTATCTCAGTTCTCCTGAGTTAAGCCAGAGGAATGTAAGCTCTAGAAGGTCCTGTGCCAAGCTAGGAAGTTTTTCAGCAATGATCCATACATGAATTATACAATCTCTTGTCAGGGTAATAGCCTAGCCAAGACTGGAGAGGCTTAGCACCAGGTTGCTCACAGGGTGATGAATTGTTGAGCCATAGCAACTCTTGGGGATTCATCAAGAGTCTGCAATGTGCAGTGTAGGGAGTCTCTACAGCAATGAAATCACAGCCTTGAAATCTGGAAGGAGAAGTTTATCACCCACAAGAATATTCTAGATTTCAAAGCTCAGCATGATGGACACAATGAACACTTTCTCCTTGTGTCTTTCATAGCCATTCACTTTCACTGGAAGAAAAGAGTTTAGAAAAGACTAGTGGGCTTGTTTGGGATAGCCATGGCTGCCACTGACTGCCATCCCCAGCATGTGTCATCCACCTCTAATTTGTTTTTAGGAACTCCATTAGTACATTGTGTTTTCCTCTCATCTATGAAGAATGCCATAGAAGCCTTTTCCTTGTATTGTATTGGATTGGATTGGATCCCAGGGACTGGAAACATGAAGGCCATTGGTATGCAGGGTGACCATTAATGGTCTTGTTCTCATTTGGCAAACATTCCCCATAGCCCCCAGTCCCAGGCAGAGGTCAAAACCATGGTTAGAATGTATCAGCAGTTTAAGATCACATCACCCACTACACATACACACACATAAGCACACAACCTTTGTCCAAAAGAAAAACACAAACCACATATACACTCAGAGAAGTCACATTCTATAAAAACTCTACTGAATCTGCTGTAGCTATATCTCGAATCCTTCGCCTAGAGAAAAGAAAATATTTTCCTACATATGCTATACTCTCTAAGTCTGACACACAGCAACTCAAATTCTGACCTTTTTTTCAGTGGATCAAAAACAGAATTTGGGCATATAGCAGAGAGAGGTATTTACAACATACAGAAGAAGTTAGGTAGTTATGTAGCAAAGTATGGATCCAGTTTCTTTCTCTGTTATTCTTCCTAAAATTGAAGGTCTTATAAATAGTACATATAACTTGATGATTTATAGATTTCCCCAGAAGTTGCACTTATGCCAGCATAGGCAAAAAATAAAGCAGGAGCCACTTCGTATTTAATAGGGGACTTTTGAGATTACAGAGTATTCCTTGTTGCCTTAAATTTTATTTTTCTACCTACTGAGGTAGAAATGAAATTTTTGCAAGTCACATTTCTGTAATTGTGCATTACTTAAAACAGTTCCTTTTCACAGCCTGTCATGTTAGCCTCCTAGGCTTTAATTCATCAAAAAAGGGTGTGTGTGTGTGTGTGTGTGTGTGTGTGTGTGTGTGTGTGAGTGAGTGAGAGAGAGAGAGAGAAACAGAGACAGAGACAGAGACACAGAGAGACAGAGAGAGACAGAGACAGAGAGACAGAGACAGACAGACCTGGGGGAGGGAGGTAGAATGGGAGGGGTGGTTGAGTATGCCTTTCCTAAGATGATGATGGGAATATGATTACTTCTCATTCATCCCTGGAGTATGGAAGCTTATTCTTAGATTATCAAATGACCTTTTCCTTACCATACGCCATCACCTTCCTCCCCAATACTCTATCAGATCTGTGAGCTCATTGAAGTGAGTATACCCCTCCCGCCCCATGAAACAAATAGTAACAGGTCTGTGTCTGCCTATCCTATGTGACTCACCAACTTTTCCTCACGTGAGCTCATCATAGAGACTCCATCGAACATACTAGAAGCTTTCCTTGAGTGTCCTTGACGCTGCTAGTAGACAAGTGGAACATGGGAAATATTTATGATTTACCAACCTTGATCTTGATGGGACTGGCCTGTCTTCTTTGCCTATCCTACATTACTTTGATGACATTCTTTCCACCACTTGCCCTACATGTAACTCTTTTGAGTCATTAGATATCATTTAGGAGCCCTGTCCTGCAAAGTCCCAGGGCTTGGAGCAATCAGCCCATTATCCTCTGCAGGAGCATCTGGAAGACTTTGCTGTTTGAAGGGAATCATTCTTCCATGTGGCTTATGTGCCAAATAACCTCCACGACAGTGCTTAGCACCTTTAGTGAGCTTTTATGCCTTACTTGATACTAACAATTAAAGGGTCAAAACAATCTACTAGGTTGATATATCTGTTGAGGAATCTTACATGATTTTGACATGCATGCAGGAAACACTTTGTTGGAAGGGGGCCTTTAAGGCAGCATTTGGCACAAATCAATCAAATGCCATTTTATTGTCAACAGTGATAATAACAAAGTAGCATTTACATAGTACTTTAAGGTTTGTAAAGTTATTTACATATGTTATCTCATTTAATCTTCACAACCAGCCTGTGCTACTAAATATCCTCATTTTACAGATACAGAAACTGAGGAACAGAGAAGTTAAATGACTTGTCCAAGGTCAGAAAGATAGTAAGGATCCAGGGCAGGATTTGACCTCAAGCCATCCCAACTCTAGCTCCAGCACTCTCCCCATTCTATTATGTAGCTGCCACAAAAATTAGCTAAAAATAAGTGTCATGAGTTCTTACGTTCTCCTTACTATCTTTCAGTTGGTTCTATTTCATGATGTAGTTCAAAGTAGACTAGAGCTTGCTAAAACCTGGCTGTTTCCTTCTTATTCTCATCTTGTATGCTCTTAACCTGAATGTAGGTTATTCACATACAGTTTTTTACATCTATGGGAAAGTATGCATATGGATCGACAGCTATTTACATTTTCCCAGTCACCTTTTTTTTTATCATAATAATAAAGCCTGGGATTTTTTTTTCCATGTCAGTGATACCTTCCCCTCCTTCAGCTATATTGAGAATTGATCCCTTCATACACTCAGGATTGTGTTGTCTCCAGTATGGTTCTCCTTTGCAGTCTTCTTGGTGGAGTACAGTTGTTTTTCTATCTTTGTTTACTTTGATGGCATATCTACTCCCTTAAGCAGCACATCTGCGATTCTGATATTAAGAGTCCAGGTGTGATGGCTTTATATCACTTTTGGTGAAAAGACTTAAAACAAGTCCTGCTGGAAAATAGCACTCCTGAATGCCTTGCAGCCTGACCAGGGACAGCTTATCCCATCCACCCTAGCATAGCTCTGTCACCTCGAATGCCTCTAGAACAGTGAGGCATCTTCAATTCAAATCAACATACTAAGAATTTATCAAATGCCTGGGTGCAGAACTCTGTGCTTGGTACTGGAGGTGAAGTGAACTTCAGATAAGGTGCAGTCTTGACATTTTTCTTGGCCCTATTTGGGGGTTTCTTGGTAAAGATACTTGGGTGGTTTGCCTTTCCTTCTCCAGCTCATTTTAAAGATGAGGAAATGGAGGGAAACAGGACAAAGTAACTTGCCAGGGTCTCTTAGCTTGTAAGTTTCTGAGGCCAGATTTGAACTCACAAAGTTGAGTCTTCCTTATTTCAGGCCTGGAACCCTATTTACTGTGCCACCTACCTGCCCCATGGTGCCCAGATAACTGTAATACAAAATGATACCATAAGAACATCAGAGAACAAGCACATATACTGCCAGAGAGGTCCAAGGGGGAAAGAAAAGGTCACAGGCACTTAGGAAGGTGGGAGAAAACTTCCTGGAGGAGGGTGCCTTGAAAGTGGGCTGAAAAGGTGGAGTAGGACTCAAGAGTCAGAAGGTGGACAGGAAGAGCATTCCAGGCCCAGGGAACAAAACGAATAAAGGCACAGAGGTGGGAAAACCAAGGAACCAGTACAGGCCAGTACAGAGTGCTCCACGATGGAGTGTAGAGTACATGGACAGGACAGTATCTAGGAGATGGGCTGGACAGGCCTGAAGGCCAAAGCACAATTGCTTCTTCCACTTGTGCTTTTGTTTTTAAAATTTTTATTGATATTTTGAGTCTTACATCACCATAGTATTTTCATGTAGCTCTCCCTTCCCCCTCCTAGAGAGTCACCTGATAAGACAAATGGTATTTTTTCAAGAGAAGAAAAAAGTCACCACAACTGATCAATGCATTGAAAAAGTCTGAAACCATTGGCATTGAATAGCACCTGTGGACCTCCCATCTGTATAAAGGGGTGTGTTGGAGGTACATTCTCATATCTCTCCATTCAAATTCTGCTTGATCTTAATAACTGTTATATTTACTTTTTTTGGGAGGCAATCAGGGTTAAATGACTTGTCCAGGGTCACACAGCTATTAAGTGTCTGAGACCAAATTTGAACTCAGATCCTCCTGACACCAGGGCTATGCCACCTAGCTACCATTTGTTACATATACTTTTGGTATTTTGTTATGTCACTGTTCTTTCCATTTACATGGTTGTAATTTTGTAAATCGCTTCCTTGGCTCTGTTTACATTACTCTGCCATCAGATCATAGATCTTTTCCTGTCACTCCTTAGCTTTCTATGAGGACACATAGCTGATAGTACAAAGAAGCTGTTTCTCTCCATAAAGGTAAATGAAAGACTTTGTCCCTGCCCTTCCCTTGTGGAGTTGATAAGAGGAAAGGCAACCCCTTGCAAGCTAATGCACAAAATTAAAGGGGTAAAGACCTTTCCTTGGACTTCTCAGGGGACTGAGGTACTGCCCAGGAAGTCAGGGGAGCAGGAGCATCAGACTGACCTGTCTTGCCCCAACAGACTCAAGCTGCTGTGGAAGGGAATGCTTCCAGGCAGTCCGAGAAAACTTCCCCAACTTCTCCCCAGAGGCTTCACTGTTTTCTACTGTCAGCTCATCATCTTCTCCAAACGATTCTAGCCAAGGCACACCTCCTGAAAATACCGGGTGAAAGAGATGTTTTCTACTGATAATAGTAATGGGGGGGGAGGAAATCATAGTGAAATGACTTGCTCAGGGTCACACAGCTAGTGAGTGCTTTAGGCCAGATTTGAACTCATCATCTCCTGACTCCAGGGCTGGTTGCTGCTTTATCCACTTCACCACCTAGCTGCCCCTGCTTAAGATTTTCAAAGGGTTTTAAACCATTTTCTCACTTGGTCCTCACAATAACTTTCTGAGGTAGGTGCTATTTTTGCCCCTCTTTTACATATATGGAAACTGAGGCTGAGAAAGGTTAAATAACATGTCCTGTAGTAAATAACAATCTGAACCATGGCTCAAGCCCATGTCTTCCTGACTCTAAAGCCAGTGTTCTATCCACTGTACACACAGGGCTTCCCCAAGACCCAGGCATCAGCTGGTCAAGAAGATGTCCATGCAGTTATCATAAGGCAGAGACTGGCTCAGTTGCTTAGTGCCATGAGGGCAACAAGGTACTGCATTTGTCACTCAGTTACCCACTGAGTTCTCCACCTATTCTCCATGTCTTGTGACCATTACCAGACTTTGAAGAAATCTCTCTTTTCTGAAGACATCTGCACAATGACTCAGTTGGTTGAGTGAATAAAACTGAGTATTTTGAGACAAGCAGTGTGTACATTTGTTCAAAACTGACAGTTATAACATAGCAGCAATAATGTAACAGCAAGACAATAAGGTAATGCAATAAGTAACAGCAAGACAGTTCACAGCAGATCGATTTAGCAGGTGGTTTTAAATTTCCTTGAGATAGATACATTTCTGTCTTTTAGGACTAAAATGTTAAATATCTCTCAGGAACAGATATATAAAAATGAAAGGATCCTTTAATTTCCATGTGCAAAATCACCACTTAAAGAAATTCATCCAAAATATTTAAATACTCATTCAGACCATGTAACATTTATATAACACTACCTGCTGATTCAGAAAATTATAAATTTCAGGTGTTAGAATGCTGTAGGTATATTTATCATAATATTCAAAGATTTGACAATTTGACAAAATCATTAAGACTGAATTCAAAAGACACATCATACAATCCAAATGATGAAACTGGTTCATTTGCAGATAGGCATGGTAATCTGCAGACGGGTCATAGTAAAAACCATCAGTTGTGGCCTTTGACTTCATATCACCATAAGACATAGGTGGCCATTCATTGGGAAATGATTAACCTGATTGTGGTAAATATAATTACTAAAAGAAATGATAAATATGAAGAATTAAGTGAGAGAAGCAAGGAAAGACATTGAACTGATTCGTAGTAAGGCAAGTAGAAACAGGAAGACATCATGACTTCACAATGACTACAATGTAAACAGAATAATACTATGCTAAGATTAAGTCTTGAAGAACAGTTGTATAAAAATGAACCTCCTTCCTTTTTTTGCAGAAAATAAATGAGAAAGGAAGCAGACCAACCTTAAAAAGCTCACCCAAAATAAAAACTTCATTATTTTTTTCCCTCTACCTAGCTTATCAGAGCCAAGATTTTAAAACCTGAATGTCTGAGAAGTACTTTTTAAAAGTTTTCATTCAAGGCTTGGCTAGGTTGCACAGTGAACAGAGCATCAGCCCTGGAGTCAGGAGGACCTGAGTTCAAATCCAGCCTTAGACACCTAACACTTACTAGCTGTGTGACCTTGGGCAAGTCACTTAACCCCAAATGCCCTGCCTAAATTTTCATACAATTCAAAAGCATTTAGGAAGGACTTCCTAAGTAGAAGATACTGTGTTGGGTGCAATTTACAAATAGAAATGCCAATATAGGAATAGGCCAGTGCATCAACACCCTGGCCCATTCTCATTTTGGCATCTCTATCTTTAAACTGCTGATTTCTCCATGTGGACCAAAACAAGCAAGACAAAAGAGCAAAGACAATTATTTTCCTTCAGAGGTGTCAAGAAAGCAATCCCCAATCCTTTTGTTCATAATTTTCAGTTTCAAATATTTGTAGGGTGCTGCCAACCCATGCGGAGGTTGTTTGATTTTGACTATGTCCTTATGGGGAATTCAAAACTACTTGCAGCTACAAAGTAGATTATTTAAGTGGTGTACAAGATATTTTTCTCATTGCTAGACTACTTAAGACCCTCCATTTCTTCTGCCTCTCCCTTATTAAAGAGTGGGTCTCCCTCTGTTTCCCAGGCTGGAAATGCAGTGGGTCACTTACAAGTCCATTATCACTGTTGAAATTGATTCCCTGATTAATACAAAAGCAATTTCAACGTTTTTTTTGTTTCTTTCCACACACATTGCCATAGTCAGTATATGCATGTATGTATGTATGATGCATGTATGCATATATGTTTGTATATGTATATACAGTCTTCCTTAGTCTGCTTACTTCATTTGACATCAGTTCTTGTGTTTTCCCATGCTTCTCTACAGAAAGCTAAGCGGCACAGTGGCTAGAGTACTGGGTATCAGGTCTGAAACAGCTGAGTTTGAATGTGGCCAAAACACTAGCTTTGTGACCCTGGCCTAGTAATTGGCCTTCTGACTGCCTCAATTTCCTAAAGTGTAAAACAGGAATAATAATAATGTGCCTCATAGATTTACTATCAGATGATATAATATTTGTAAAGTTCTTAACACTGTGCCTGGCACATAGTAGACACTTACTAAATGCTTAGTCCTCTTCCCTTCTCTGCACTGATCATATTGTTTCTTACAACACAGTAATGGTCTAATGCGTGGTATGGAAATACCATTACATGTTGATGCCATTCCCCAGTCAATGGGTTTCCAGTTCTTTGTTATTACAAAAGGAATAATTTAGTGTATGTGGTGCCTTTCTTTTTGTCACTCACTCCTTGGGGGCATATATGCCTAGCAGAGAGAAATCTGGGACAAAGGATATGTACAGTTTAGTCAATTTCTTATCATAATCCCCAAATGCTTTACAGAATAGCTGGATCAATTTATAGTTTCACCAGCCTTACTGGATCCATCTTTTGACAACCTCTTTAACACTGACATATAAGACTAATGGTTTGAGGCGATTTTTCATATAGTTGTTACTAACAAGTTTCCAGAATTTCTAAAAACCATTTGTTGGCATCCTTCACCCAATTATTTAAAGGAAAATAGTTTTAACCCTGTATGTTTTTATTAATTCTCCATATATTTTGGCTATCAAACCCTTATTAAAGTTATTTGATATTAAAAAACTTCTCCCAGCAGGCCATTTCCCTATGAGTTGTTAATTTCATTTGCAGAATAATATATTTTTTTAAATTGATGTAATCAAAGATATTGGTTTGATCTTTTGTGATCACCTTTAGCTCTTAATTGGTTAAGAATTCACCCCCCAGTTATGGCTACCGAAAAATGCCTGTCTGCTTCCTTTCTCATTTTCTTTTTCTGCAAAAATGGAAGGAGGTTTATTTTTATATAACTGTTCTTCAGGACTAATCTTAGTTTCATCATATTGTTCTGTTTACATTGTAGTTGCTGTGAAGTCATGATGTCTTCCTGTTTCTGCTTGCCTTACTATGAATTAGTTCAGTGTCTTTCCTTGCTTCTCTTAATTCTTCATATTTATCATTTCTTTTAGTATTCCTATCAGTTCTTTCAGTAATAAATTCCATTACTTTCATTTACCACAATCTATTTAGTCATTTCCCAATGAATAGCAACCTATGTCTAGTTTCTTATAAAAGTATTTCAGATGAAGCCATAAAAACATTACTATAATACTTTGTCTTCCATGAGCTAAATATTAGCTAATATTAAACTAATGTTTGAAGTTCTGATTTTCCTCTGCAGTCAAAGAGAATTTTGTATTTCAGAAGGCAGTAAGAGCATGCCCCAGGGCATTCAAACTTGCTAAATCAAGAATACAGTAATATCTAGGGCACTTTCTCTCACCTTCAAAGAGAATTACTAAATAAGAGAAGCTTTAGGCTTCAATTTAGGAAACATTTTCTCTAACTGAATCTGTTGACTGAAAAACATTTTCCTTAGGAAAGTAGTAAGCACTAGAATGCTTGAGTCATTTCATAACTAGTCTGAGCAAAACACTTAGGACATATGACAGCAACCACCTCTCACCCATCAGCTCTTTAAATTATCAATGCGAGTAATTCTCTTTTTTTAAGCAATTAGGGTTAAGTAACTTGCTCAAGGTTACATGGCCTGTTATTTCTGGGTGTGGTGCTAAGTATCTGAGGCCGGATTCAATCCCCCAGGTCATCCAGACACTGAGGCTGGTGCTCTTACTCGCTGAGCCACCTGGCCACCCCAAAACCTTTGTTTTCTTTCAAGATATAGCTGCCAGAATGAAAATATAGGGTCACAGCATCATAAAATTTAGAACACGTAAAGGACCTTTCATCTTACTGTGATGTATTAATACAGTGATAGACTTGGAGGAAGGAAGACCTGAGTTGAAATTCTGACACTGACATTCACTAGCTGTGCAGATCTGAGCAAGTCATGACAGTATTTTGAGCCTCAGTTTTCTTATCTGTAAAATGTGGATACTAATACTTTTTAAGCACTGAGCTTCAAAGAGTAGTTGTGAGACTCAAATGAGATCATGTTGATAAAGGATAAAAAAAAAACAACAACAACACCAAACCCCAATTTTAAAGCCCTTTATGAATTGCAGTTATTATTAGCATTTGACACAATCTTTCTACTTTGCGGTTGAGAAAACTGAGGCCAAGCTATTTGCTCAAGGTCACAGAGCCTGAAATTGCCAGAGTTGTGGTGAGAATTCAGGACCTTTGAGTCCAATTCCATCCCTTTATTGCCTCCCCAGAAAAATCTCTTTAAAGGCGACAAAGGAAGCCAAGAAATACTCAGAGGATGCCTAAATGAGAATGAATATCTGGGTGTATCACATTGAGAAAACCCAGTATATGAAAGCCCAAACTTACAAAGCACATCAATTAGACAGTGTGCATGATGGATGGACCTATATTGAAATGACTTGGGACCAAACCCATTTCACCATAATAGATTAAAAAAAAAAACTCTTAAGCATTGAACTTCTGGCCCTCCCCAATCTAGTCCCAAACTCCCTTTCTAGGCTCAAATCCTGCTCCACTAATTCAACTAGACTGACCTATTCAGTGTTTCCAATTATTTTCCAGGAGAATCCACCCCTCTCCCTTTTCTACCTTACAGCATTCTTCTTTCTCAAATGTTCCTCTCTTCCCCGCATTCCATACCCCTTCTTGCCATACATCTATATCTAACCCATTCTTCCAGGCCTAATGCAAATTCTACTTTTCCAAGAACTGGGCTCAAAGTGATTTCTCTCACTTCTAAATTCTGATAGCATTTGCTGCCTCTCATTCATTTGAAACAATTAAAGCACTTCAGTGCTTAAAAGAACCTGTATAAAAGGAAAACAGTAACTGTTGGAGAAAATATGGGAAAACTAGAACACTAATGCACTGTTAGTGGAGTTGTGAACAGATACAACTATTCTTTTTTTTTTTAAGCAATTGGGGTTAAGTAACTTGCTCAAGGTTACACGGCCAGTTATTTGTGGCTGTGGTGCTAAGTATCTGCGCCCAGATTTGATCCCCAGGTAATCCCGACACTGGAGCCGTGCTCTTACTTGCTGAGTCACCTGGCCACCCCTAGGATCCAACTATTCTGAAAAGCAATTTGGAATTGTGCCCTAAGGGCTATAAAACTGTGCATGCCCTTTGGTCCAGCAATACCAATACTAGGTTTGTATCCCAACGAGATCATAAAACAGAGAATAGGACCCTCATGGACAAAAATATTTATAACAGTTCTTTCTTGTGGTATCAAAAACCTGGAAATTGTGGGGATGCCCATCAGTTGGGAAATGGCTGAACAAGTTGTGGTGTATGAATGTAGTGTTCTAGAAGAAATGATGAGCAGATGGATTTTGGGAAAACCTGGAAAGACTTACATGAACTGATGCTGAGTGAAATGAGCAGAACCAAGAGAACATCGTCTACAGTAACAGCAACATTGTGCCATGATCAACAATTGACAGATTTTGCTCTTGTCAGCAAAACAAGGATCTAAGACAATTCCAAAAGACTCATGATGGAAAATGCTATCTACATCCACAGAAAGAACAATGGAGTTTGAATGCAGATGGAAGCATACTATTTTCACTTTTTTGGTCCTTTCTGTTTTTCTTTCTTGTAGTTTTTCCCTTTAGTTCAGATTCTTCTTTTACAACATGTCTAATGTAGAAATATGTTTAATATGATCATACATGTATAATCCATATCAGATTGCATGGTGTCTTGGGGATGGGGCAGGGAAGACAGACAGGGAGAAAATTTGGGACTCAAAATGTTTTTTTTTTATTTTTTTTAATTTTTGCTTTCTGGGGGGGCAGTTGGGGTTAAGTGACTTGCCCAAGATTACGGGGCTAGTTTTTCTGTTAAGTGTCTGATTTGAACTCAGGTCCTCCTGACTCCAGGGCCGGGGACTCAAAATCTTACAAAAATGAATGTTGCAAACTATCTTTACGTATAATTGGAAAAAAATATTATTAATTGAAAAAAAAACAACAGCTTGTGATTTTATTTGCAGTTTGGGTAAACAGGAGTCAACTATGAAAATTTGGGGTTAAGGAAGGGAGAGAGGCACAGCATCCAGCAGTAGGGAGTTCTGATGTACCTTGTCCTAGTCAGACCACCCCTGGAGGATTGTGTTCAGTTCTGAGTATTAGCAAGGGGAAATTGATTATCTGAAGAGCATCCAGAGAAGGGTTAACAGGAGTAAGAAGGGACTTGACTTCATTTCATAAGAGTATCAGGTGAAGGAACTAGGGGTGATGAGTTCAGAACAATATTGGGGGAAGAATTATAGCTGCCTCCAAATATGTAAAGGGCAGTTGTGTCAAAGAAGTACTGAACTTCTCCTACTTGAGCTCAAAAAAAAGAACAAGAAAGTGGAGGCTATAGAAGGTCAGATTTGTGTTCTATTGAAGGAAGAACTTTCTCACAATTTTCTGTTGTTGTCACTGAGTCATTTTTCAGTTTTGTCCACCTCTTCATGACCCCATTTGGGGTTTTCTTGGCAGATATGCTGGAGTAGTTTTCCATTTCCTTCTCCAGCTAACTTCATAGATGAGGAAATTGAGGCAAACAGGCTTCAATGACTTGCCCAAGGTCACATAGCTAGTGTTTTGAGGCCAAATTTTAACTAAAAAAGATATGTCTTCCTGACTCCCAGCCCAGCACTCTATCCACTGTGCTACCTAGATGCCCCATGTAGAGATCTCCAAAAGTAGGAGAGTCTACCTCAACATGCAGGGAGTCCTCCTCCCCCAAAGAGGTCTTCACGTGAAGACCGCATGATCACTTCTTTAAGATGTTTACAAAGGAAAGTTTCAGCAAGATATTAAGAATTAGATGGCCTCAGACATCTACCCTAGAAACAAATCCCCACTTAGCCACTTACTATGTGACTCCTGGGATAGCCACTTAACTTCACTGTGACTCAGTTTCCTCAGCTGTCAAATAAGGCAACTGGACTTGATGACCCCCTTCCACTCTAAATCTTTGATCATAAAATCCCTTACAAATCTGAGATTTGGGGATCCCCATTCTAACACAATAAGTGGCCATCCAGCCTTTTCTTGAAGACCACTAGGGAGAAGAAGCTTTACTGCTTCTTTCCAAGGCTGCCCACTCTGCTTTTCAAAAGCTCCACTTGAGTTGGGCTTTGACGAAAACAAAAGATTCTAAAGAGGCAAAAGTAAAGGGGAGTGCATATTGTGGAATGAGCATAGAGGCAGAAGATGAATTGTCCTGTACCGTGAGCAGTTGGGCATGTTTGACCAGAACACAGATTGTGTGAAGGGCACCAACATGTCATAATCTTGTGAAGGTAGGCTGGAACTAGATTGTAAGTCTTCAATTGAGAAGGTGAGCTCTCTCACTTCTTTTCTTCTAAAATCCCGTTTTCTAGCCCCAGTATCAGTTCTGCTGTGCTTGCCTAGCATGCCCTCTCTGTTGTGAATACCTACTCTCCTCCCCTGACCCCCAAAACATCATCTTCCTAAATCAGTGGACTTTACAGGCTTTCCTATATCAACTCAAATGGGAAAAGGGCAATTGGATGAGTGGAGGAATAGGACACCAGGAGAGGGACTTAAGTCTCTGAAGCAGGTGGAGCTTCTATTGAGTGTAACTGATGCATTTAAGCAGGTACTTGACTTAATGGTAGTGGTATTAAATATTCCCTGTGGGGAGTAATCTTGACTCTCAGTGAAAGCTCATACTTATTGACAATTTAAGAATTTGCCAGTGAGATTGGGAAGGCAGCAAACTACTTGTCCTGAGGTCTCTAACTCCACCTGGTTTCTACTCCTGGTTATTTGAGTTGTAGAGTAAGTGAGGCTTGGTGATGGAAAAGTTCTTCTCTCACCTACCCTCCCCCCTTTTTTTGAGTAAGGATATTTGTGCTTATTCATGTCTGCTGGGGTGACAGGCCTCCATGAATACACTATTGGGTTGGTATGATCACCTTCTAAACAGCCCTATTGAAATCAACTGAACTCAAATACAGAGGAAATTTAAGAGTAGGCTAAGGCAAACAGAGGCATTGACTTTCACTTCATTGTGCTGCCAAGAAAGAGCTTCAACTTGGGAAGCCCAGCTCAATACAAACACTAAAGTATATAGGGGCTTCATGGAAAGAAACAGCTACATCTCCTTAATGGGCTTATCCATGTACCTCTCAGGCTGGGTCCTGGCCATACTGCCCTCTCAGGCTCTCTTTCATGGGCAGGGCCTGTATTGTCCATCCAAGGGGACTCACCTCGGGAGCGGGAGTGGCCCTGGCACTTCATCAAGCAGTGCCCCATGGTGGGGCTTCTGCAGCTTCCCCAGGATCCTTCCTGAGAGTTGGGATCTTGGGGTTTGTCAGAATCAATCAGTTGGAACAGACAAGACAGGGATTAGCGTGTTAGGCTAAGGGACATTGAAGAAGACGCCCTCTAGTGAGTGCTCCATTCTATCTGAACCACAACATGGGTGTCATGTGGGGAAGAGAATTCACAGGCTGCAAATAGACCATTAGGTCATCAGTGACCCTTTTACCTCACTTTGGGAAGTTTTTCTATCAAGACTCAGGAAAAGAGCCCTGGGCTTGGCAGTGGGAAGGTAGTATGTTAATACCATGCACCTTCCACCTCTAAGAAAGAACAAGGGGGTATAACCTCTCATATCAATTTATTCAAGTCCTGCTTGACCTTTACAATTTTGTTAACATTTACTTTTGATTTTTTTTATTGTGTAGTTGTTCTTTCAATTTAAAGTTTTGGTTAATGATATAAGCCTAGGACTGGAGTTTCAGGTTCAGAGGGTATAGATATTTTAGTCACTTTGAGTAATTCCAAATTGCTTCTCTATTTGGATTAAACAAGCACATTTAAAGTTATAAGAATTACATGTATACCTATCTGTCTCTAATAATTGGTTGTTTTTCCAAGGTATGATTTTTTTTTTCTTTTCTACTGTAAACATGATATTGTGTTCCTTCACTTATTTTATCTTAATCATTTTTAAGGTATCCCTGTTCCCACTGGCTCTCTTCCTTCCCTCCTCTCATCATTGTTTTCCCTTTGGTATTTCGCATGTTAATTCCTTTTTCTCTCCTGCTATTATAACATTATAATTTTTCCCCCTACCCTTTTTTTTCAATCTCAGATAGTCAAGTAGATTCCTCTATTATTTCTTTCCCTTCAATTAGTCTTGTTCATTAGTTTGTTTTTAAATTTCATTTTTGTACTCTTTTACAAAAATGATTTCTATCACTTTCATTATCCATCCTCTCAGTCTACTTTAGTCCCTCATTCTCTGAATGAGGTGTCTTAATAATTATCTGCTCTCTTTCTTTTCTCTGTATTCCTCATGTAACCAAAGCTCCCAAAGCATTAGTGGATTGCTCACTAAGTGGTTTTACTGCTGCCTTGTTTAGCTTGCCTTGTGGATTCCCTTTTTCCATTGTGCCTCATTCCCAAAACATTGCCAATTACTTCAGATTATAAAGAAAATACTGCCCTTCTCTCACCACATCTTTGATGCTGTAGCCTACTACTGATCTGTATTCTCCCCCGGGTTCCCCTCTCCCACTCATTTGCCTTAAAATCTCCTTCCTGGGTCAATGTTCTCCCACCCCCAGGTTCCAATTCCCTTTAGGACTGAAAAGTAGACTTTTCAAGTACCAAATCCCCTACACCACATTCAGCACAAGTGCCTCCTCTCACTTCACAGAACGTCTCTCTTCAACCACAGGAGGATTCATCGGTAGAACCCTTTCCCACCCCCAAAACAAGATCTCCTTCCTTTCCTCTCCTTTTCAATCCTCCCCTCCTCACCAACTCCTTATAGGAACTTCTTTTTCTGAGACCACAGGGAGCATCTATCCCACATTGCTAGCCCTCAATTTGATGTGGGCATAGAATACACCCTTCTCTATTCCCTTACTCTTCACCTTTGCCTTTATGTATCCTGCCCTGTTTGTATCAATTTCCCTTTCTATAAGATGGGAATAATAATAGCACTTATCTCCCAGGGTTATTGCAAGAATCAAATGAGTTAATAAATATAAAGTATTTAAAAGTATCTGGCACTTGTAAGTACTATATAAATGCTTGCTATTATTGTTAGAAGTAATCTCTTCAGGTCTAGTTTTCTCTCCATTTTTTTTTTCAAATGTCTCATTATTAGTGTAGATCCATCTCCTTATCATGTATGGCTAAACTCATATTTGCAGGGTAGGGCTATATCCTAGGTTTTTCTATAATATTCCTAGCTTTCTTTTGGGTGTTTCAGGAAATAAAAGGTAGATTCTTTATATTTCCACTTTACCTTCGGGTTCAAAGAGATCTAGACTGTTTTCTTTTCATATTTTTCTTGACATATAATGAGGCTATTTCACTTTTGGTTGTCACATATTGAATATGTCTAACATGTAGTCTAATGTGAAGTCAATTGGAAGTCAAATAAGAAGTATTTATTAAGTACTGATTATGTATCTGGCATTATGCTGAGTATTGGGAGTATGAGAAAAGGCAAAAATAGTTCATTCTATCTAGGAGAACAAATTCGAATTGTGGAGAAAATATGTTAATAGCTAGTCATACATAAGATCTACATAATATGAGTAGAACACAATCTCAAAGGGGACAGCAGTAGCAGTAGGGAAAACCAGGAAAACTCTCCTATGAAAGGTAAGATTTGAGCAGAAGCTTGAAGGAAGCCAGGAAAACTGGCTAAGAAGTAGACTATTCCAAGTATGGGAGATGGTCAGTGCAAAGGAATGGTGAGGACAGATGGCATGTCATGTGGGAGGACCAGTAAGTACAGCATTGTAACAGATATAAAGAGTATGTATAGAGAGAAGAGAGGAGTGGTAAAGTTAGAAAGTTAAGAAGGGCCCAGGTTGTAAAGAACTATAAATGTCCAAAAGGAATTTATGTTAGATTTTGGAAATAATAGGGGGCCATTGACATTTGTTGAGTGGAGGTATGTTTGGGTGGGCCTGACAATCTGTTAGTTCAGGATGTACTTTGGGGTAAAGTGAGGCACTCATAAGCCATTGAACAATCAACAAAAGAAGATTTGCTTAGCTCTAACATAACAAGGATGCATAGCATTTAGTTTCTATCAATGTGACTCTTCCCCTCCTCCCCCATGCTTCCCCAGTTTCCATATGATAAAGCAGGTCAGCAGAGCAGAATGTGGTAACTTTTGTAGACTTTAGAAATCCACAAATAACAGGGGTCCTGAATCCATGGTACATACTTTTTTATTTGTTTTAGGTTCTTTAACATTAGCAGGTACCTATCAAAAACTGAAAAAAGCTGCCTTGCCTTTTAGTAAAACAAACAAACAAACAAACACTATTAGGAAAGGAAAAGGGGAAACCCTAACATTTGACCCACTCTTGCACCTCTCTTGGGACAACTAGTTGGTACAATGCATCTTCTTAGTTCAAATCTGGCCTTAGATACTAGCTGTGTGACCCTGGTCAAGTAACTTAACCTTCTTTGCCTCAATTCCTAATCTGTAAAATGATCTGGAGAAGGAAATGGCAAACCACTCCAGTATCTCTGCCAAGAAAACCCCAAATAGGATCACAAAGAGTTGGAAATGACTGAAACTACTGAAAAACAACATTACAGCACCCCTCTTTTCATTCAATGAATTCCAGTGGCTCCCTATTACTTCTATAATCTAGTATAAAGTCTTTTGCTTGATTCTTTTAAAAAAATATATTATTATTATTATTTTTTTGCTTTTTGGAGGGGGGAAGTTAGGGCAATTGGGGTTAAGTGACTTGTCCAAGGTCACACAGATAGTTTGTGTGTGTGTGTGTGTGTGTGAGTGTTAAGTATCTGAGGCTGGATTTGAACTCAGGTCCTCCTGACTCCAGGGCCAGTGCTCTATTCACTGTGCCACCTAGCTGCCCCTTTTGTTTGATTCTTAACCTTTTGTTGTGTCTGTCATGGTTCTGGTACTCTAGTGAAACCTATGCATTTTTCTCAGAATAATGTTTTTTAAATGTATAATGTAAAATATATAACATTATGAAGAAAAATAATCAAAGTATAGTTACCAAAATAGTTTATTAACTATTTTGTTAAGAACTTGTTATAGATGATAGGGTTCCTCCAGATGCTCATATTGGAAGATGATATTGTTTTGATTACATCAAGCTCTAAAACATCAGAGAGCCTCTTTAAAAAGATCCATAATAATTCAAGAGAGTCCAACCTATCTACATAGGGCAAAAAAAAAGAAAGCTGGTGAAAGATACCTATTGTCTATACTAGAGGTATCAAACTCAAAGCCCAATGACTGCAAATGACTTCCCAAATGCCCCTGAACCAGAATAGAATTTATTTGGTAAATATTTAACAAAATAAATAAAAATAAAATATAACATAGTTAATGCTAATTCATGGTTTTCTAAGTAAATATGCAGCCTCCAGGGATCTGTTTCTGTTTGAGTTTGATAACACTGTTCTAGGCTATTTGCAGTTGCACGGACTATCCACAGATCTAATGCATCAGTACATATATCTTGTACCTAGGAGTTGGGTCCACAAGGAAAAGGGTAAGCTGGTTTGAACCTGGGAAACTACCCAGTGTTTTTAATGTCCCTAAGCTTCTCCGTGAAACAGTGTCCCTTCCTATTAACACCTGGTAATTCTCTGGGACTATGAGTCATAGTCTTCGAACATTGACATTGTAGTTCAACTACAGAGCTGTGAAGAGGTGCTTAATAGATGGAGATAGGCTATGGCTTGTAATCAATAGGAAATTCAGTAGGAGAAGAAGCATAATATGTCATCAGAGAAAAATATGTCTGGAAAAGTAGGTGAGGCAGTTACATAGCATACATTGGGAATTAGTGATTGTCTATGCAATATAAAGGGGTTCAGAGAAAGATTCCTACCAAGTTGGATAGGATTTATTACTGAGGATTTGTAGGACCTGGAAATATTTCCCAGAGGATAAGAAGGCATCAGTGGGTTTGTTGTGTGCTTTATTGGACAGGGCACTCACATTACCAACATCAAAACCCATTGAGTTATGGAGATTGCTTTTGATTTACTTGAACTAAATCAAAGGTAAAATGAAGAAAGGTCAGGGTGAGAACTGGAGTTCAGAATTTGCTTCATTGTGTAAACTAGAGACAAAGGATAGATACGTAAAAAAGACCTTCAACTACAGGAATATGTTAATGAACTGTTCTCCTCTTTCCCCTGGAAAGCACTTATTTCTTGTTTGTCTCCCTTTTTCTCCTTTTATTTTATCCTCAGTTTTTTTGGGTTCAGAGCTGTTAGACCAACCCCACCTCCAAGATCTTTGGAAAACATTGGTTTTAGTAGGTGTTGTGGAAAGTTTTTTTTTAATGTGCTTAGAAAGCTTTAAATTATATTTGTTATCCATTTTTATAGTTATTTTCTATCAAGGAAACTATAATGTATTTGCAAACAAAACACTTAGACTGACCAATACAAATATTCAAACTCATTCAAGACAATGCTTTGAAAAGTAATTATGTTATGTAAATAAATCTATGGCCCCCAAAAAACTCCCCTTGCCCCCTCAATTGCCCTTCCTTTACCTGCTAGTCTGTGGTTTTTTTTTTCCTTTTCACAGAAGGATCATACACAGGATTTAGAGCTAAAGAGGCCTTAGGTATCATTCGGTACTGACTCCTCCTTTTACTCCATATAATTGAAGAGGATGTGGGATTTGTAATGATTCTGACTAAATTCTTTTTATTTTTAAAAATCACATTCTTTACTTTTCTAAGTTATTTTCTGCCTTAACAAGCTTTTATGCAAAATGAACCAAGAAAATAACTTTCATTCACAGTTTCAACTTCAACTCAGAATGTCCTTGGCTTGGTGAAGGCTGGTTCCCTATTCATTTTTAAGGAGAGAGCACCCTCCTGTGGCAATATGATGGCATGCTTAATTCTGAGTTTCCTTTAGTATTCTGTATCGTCCTTAATGGGTTATTGCCTAGTCGAAACATCAAATTGGTTTAGGGGCAAGAAATTTTTTTTGTTTGTTTGAATGGTGAGGGGAAGGAGAGGCTGAGTTGCAGGAGACCTAGATTACCAGTGGGAATTGTAAACATGCTTCCAATTCAGATTCCAAAGACCCCCATCTCTGGCCATTAAGAGAGTGTGAAAACCTGTGCCCCAAATTCCCATTAAGATCTAGTGAGTAACTGCATTAAATTAAGCTACTGGAAGATGGCGGACTCAATAGTATACCGAATGAAGGAAGTTGTTATTAGTTTAGTGCTTTTCCTGGAACAAGGGAATAATTTAAGCAGGCAACAAAGTTATAAATAAAATACTGAAAGTATGCTAAGGTCTAGGGAAAATCTTGGGTAAATAGTGCTAAGAATTTCTATAAACAAACATTCTACTTAATACAGACTGTGCCCTGAGGTTGTTAGAGTCCTTTAGGTCAAGAATTTTTCCTTCTGAGATTTGATGGTTATTGTTAGGAAAATGCCAAGCTTCCTAATGAAAAATAGTAACCTTGGTAAGACAAAAGATACTGAGGTTGAATATAGTATGTGTTAAAATTCCCTGCACTAAAAGGGAATCATTCTGTCCTCTGTTAATGACGTCAATAACTCTTTTAAATGAAAAGCCTGACTTTTGAACAGCACAATGGGTCATGGTTGTGGGGTAAACACCTTAAGCATGGAGTTTTACTCTCTGAATTTGCCACATAAATTTTCCCCATTTAAATTTTTTTTAATGTTTAGATAAAATCGTTCCCCCCTCCGTGGATTTCAAAAAGTCATTTCACTACTGAAAACATGACTATTTTTATTAATAAGATTTGAGACAAATGTCACATATCATACTTATGTGAGAAGACATTTATCCTACATCAGTTATTCTTCTTCGCTTTAAAATATCAATTTTTGTAAAACATCTTATAGCATCAAATATGGATCATCTAGCATATTTGTGCATGTAGGCTGAAACAGTTGTAAATTTTTGATAGGATAGTAAACTTCTTACCACCTTTTGTTTCCCATTGAAAGAAATTCTTACAGTGAATGAATTACTTAACTTTAAGAAATTTCATAGTAGTCAGGCAACCCTACATTTCAAATAGACACATTCCACTTCTAGTCTCTTAAATACTCTAGTACAGAAATAATGACAAGTTCAGTGCAATTACAACTAATTTCAAAAAAAGTATATCAAAGTGTATAGTCAAAGTATCATTTCAAATTATCAGTGAAGAATTCATTATGTCAGGAGTCGAGAACGAAAGTGTTTATATGAAGGCTGTAGAGAAAAGCAGGTACAGGACACTCTATGAGCCTATTAAACAGAGAGAAGAAATAGCCTCAGAGCAACTGTTTGGTTTTTTGGAGTTTGAGAGATACTAACCTTGGAATATATGTGACATACCTCACCAAGAAGGCACTGGAGGTGGGCACTGGAATTCTTTCTTTACACCTTCCCTTAAGCAACTAAGTGTGCTATCAGATTTTAGGTCCTGAGACCTAAGGTCTAGTTAGGCTTACCTTACTTACCCTACTACTACAGGAATTTTAACTCTATGGACACTAACAGACAGGTCCATCTTTTCTCTTTTATAAGAATAACTTGCTTCCTCCACTTTTTAAAGAATGCAATTATATTTAGGACTAATAGTTTTTAGTTGCAAAAGCTATCCTTCAATATCAATTTTTGTAATATGTTTTATATGTTCATTTTAGACAGTAATTGGAACCTACATCTTTTGACTCCAATATTCAGTACTTCTTCCATTCCCCAAGCTGCTTTTTGTTTTCTTTGGTTTGTGTTATCCTTGCCCCAAAGCCTGCTGGTATCTCCTTACTGCCCTGCTTTTTGTGAGGTACAGGGTAGAGTTGACATAGAACTCCAGACTTCTTCATTTCTCTTTGAGACTCAAGCCTTGAATCTCCTTTCAGCTTAGTCACTCCAAGTGCATCTGGCTTCTAGATTCAGGAAGGAAGATAGAAGAAACCAAGCTAACATCAGGTTGCTGAAGGAAAAGACTGGGAAAATATGGGAGAAGTTGCCAGTCTCCCTCATGTCCCTATCCACAGTTTTCTACATTAGTGACTGTGAAACTATATATTATACACTAAAGATTCCCCTTGGGTTGTTCTGAGTAGGTAGCTCTCCCAATGCGAGAACTCTTTCACTCTGTATTGTCAGGTATATATTCTCTTATGCATACCTTCTTTGATTTATGTTTCACTGTGATTAGGATAAAATAGGTTTCTTAGTTAAGTACTTTGTGTATCATTGCGGAACTGGTATTTGGTGAGAAAGGGGTCAAACCTTGTATATATGGTTTGGGGCATTCTTTACCCCCCCCCCCCACAAAGGACAAAGCAATTAGAAGTCCGATTTAACCTCATCATATCCCTACAGAGACCAAGGCTTCTTAAACTTTTCCCACTTGTGACCCCTTTAGTGCTTCTTAAACTAATAATATTTAAGGAAGCAGATAGATGTAATTCTAGCCTGGCACCTTCTCTCTCTAAGGAGAGAGAAAGTAGACTCTTGCTCCAACTTTCTGCTTCACCTCCTGGATGGAATGAAAGTTTTCCTTGGAGAAGGGAGGGGGGAAAGAAGCAAGAGATGTCTTTTCAGACCCCTTTAGAGACACACAATAACAGCTATCCCCGCAGGTGAGCCTCTGTACAACTGGGGTCATGTCCTTGCCTTGGCTTGCTTATTTGTTTCTTTTTCTTGACCAACCTAATGATATTTATATATAAAAAAGAAAAAAAAGTTGAATGGTGACGACTTGGACAGTAACATTTCATAATCCAGAGTCCTTCAACTCTCCAACAAAAGGAGGGGGGTACATATTCTGACCTCTTTTCCAAGACTAAGATAATTGCCCACCATTCTCTTTTATTTTTATGTCTTTTTAATTTTTTGACATTCATTTAAAAAAAATTAGTTCTAAATTCCCTGCCTTCCTCCAGTCCTTTCCCCACCCATTGAAAAGACAAGTAATGAGGTTGCTAGGTAGCACAATGACTAGAGCACCAGCCCAGGAGTCAGGAGGACCTGCGTTCAAATCTGGCTTCAGACACTTAACCCTTACTAGCCTGTGACCTTGGGCAAGTCACTTAACCCCAATTGCCCTGACATCCCCCCTTCCAAAAAAAAAAAGAAAAGACAAGTAATATAATATTCATTATATTTATGAAGTTATGCAAAACATTTCCACAGTAATTGTATCGAGAAAAATACAAGAAAAAATAAAGTAAAAACAGTATGCTTAGATTTGTTCTCAACATTTCATCAGTTCTCTTTCTGTGGGTGGATAGAATTATTCATCATAAGTCTTTTGAAATTGTTGTGGAGGAAATAGACATTCAATGAAATAGAGGACTTTCAAGCATTCTTGATGAAAAAACCAGAACTGAACAAAAAATTTGATTTCTAAATAAAAGAATCAAGAGAAACATGAAAAGGTAAAAAATAGAGGGGGCAGCTAGGTGGTGCAGTGAGAAGAGCACCAGCCTTGGAGTCAGGAAGACCTGAGTTCAAATCTGACCTCAGACACTTAACACTTACTAGCTGTGTGACCTTGGGCAAGTCACTTAAGACCAATTGCCCAGCCTTCCCTCCTACAAAAGGAAAAGAAAAAAGGAAAGGTAAATAGGAAAGAGAAATCATAAGGAACTTATGTTGAACTATTGAACATTCCTACATGAAGAGACAATATTTGTAACTCATGAGGCTTTTCTCAGTATTAGGATAGTTAAAGGAAATACATAAATAAATATAGATATATACATAATGTGTTTGTATTAAAATATATATGTATAACTATATAGAGACAGATGGTATAGGGTGAATTGCATATGAGAGGATGATATCTAAAAAATAAAATTACGGGGTGAGAGAGGAATATATTGGGAGGAGAAAGGGAGAGATAGAATAGGGTAAATTATCTCACATAAAAGAGACAAGAGAAAGTAGTTACAATGGAGGGGAAGAGTAGGAAGCTGAAAGGGAATGAGTCAATCATACTCTCATTGGATTTGGCTTAAGGAGGGAATAACACACATACTTAGTTGGATATCTTACCCTACAGGAAAGTAGAAGGGAAGGGGACAAGAAGGGGGGATGATAGAAGGAAAGGCAGATTGGGGGAGGGGATAGTCAGAATCAAACACTTTTGAAAAGGGACAGGGTTAAAGGAGAAAAAAGAAGAAATGGGGTGTGGAATAGGATGAAGGGAAATATAGTTAGTCTTTCACAATATCACTATTATGGAAATGTTTTGCAAAACTACACATGTGATAACCTTACTGAATTGCTTGTCTTCTCAGCTGGGATGGGTGAGGAGGAAAGAAGGGAGAGAACCTGGAATTCAAAGTTTTAGAAATTCTTCTTGCCATACAAGAAAGTAAGGGGGAATAGAGGAAAGGGGTGCAGGGTCAGGGGAGATAGAAGAGAGGGCAGACTGGGCTAAGGGTAATCAGTATGCTTGCCATCTTGAGGTGGGGGGTAGGGGAGAAATGGGGAGAAAATTTGGAACTCAAAACCTTGTCTAAATGAATGTTGAAAATTAAAAATAAATAAACAAATTCTGGGGATAAAAAGGAAAAAGAAATAGTTGTGGATAATTTTATTGAGCAGATGTAATGTAATGCCAAGGAAAGGCAACTTCCCAAGGTTCAGAATACCAGCATAGGTGCTCTCCATTTTATTCAGTGACAAACCAAGAACAGAGAAGGTCAAAACATGACATCATTCAAAATACAGCATTTACTAAGGTTGATTAAATAATCTCTAAGTACTACCCCACCCCAGGACCTTCCAATCATTCAATCAATTACAAAGTCCCTGTTCTAAATACTTCTCTACCCCTAGGCTATACCTTCATTTAGTCCACCACAAAGCCCCTCTTCTCAAATGGAGATTAGTTTCAAAACATAAGTAAAATACATTCATTTGCTCAACCATAGAACACAAAAAGGTCAAAAGTTCCCCACCCCTGGATCACAATTGAATCTACCCCAGAGTTACATCAAGTTTAAGCTCAGCACTTAATACCCAA
Organism: Petaurus breviceps papuanus; assembly: GCF_028583685.1. Classification (NCBI taxonomy): domain Eukaryota; kingdom Metazoa; phylum Chordata; class Mammalia; order Diprotodontia; family Petauridae; genus Petaurus; species Petaurus breviceps. Next base: position 5,345,232 of record NW_027187323.1, read on the forward strand.
ATGGAGGTCTTTTCTTCATCTTGACACGAGGCAAGTTCTCAGCAATCTTAGTTCCTGGGGAGACAAGGCTTAGCAAGGCCACAAGATACGTTGCCAGTCCCTTCATTAATTCATCCTCTGTCTGTAGAACAGTCCTAGAACCCCTGAAAACATTAGCAAAGCCCTCTCCCAGGATTTCTGTAAACATACAACAAGAAAATCCTTCTTCAGGGCTTCTGAACCAACAGAAAGGTTCCCAGACCCCTGCAACAACAGCACTGTCCTTCACCAGTGGACAGTATTCATTCTGTCTGCAGGACAGTCTCTAGACCCCTGCAACAACAGCACTGTCCTTCACCAGTGGACAGTATTCACTCTCTGTCTACTGGACAGTCTCAGGGCTTCTTAGGGAACAGCCAGGTTCCAGGACTTCTTCAACAAAAGGACTGTCTTTCACCAGTGGACAAATCTGGCAAAACAACATCAAAACAGACAGACAAAGTACCAGCAAAACAGCCATGTCTCCTCAGTCCTTGGCAGCTCAGGGGGCAGGTCTCAAAAGTCCAGGGCAATTCAAAGCGGCCACCAGCAATTCTCTTAGTCTCTCTCTCTCCACGAGGTGCTGCTTCCAAAAAAAAAAAAGTTCTTCTGGCTCTCACTTGTCTCTCCAAATCTACGTAACCAGCTCCTCCCAGTTCGTGTCTCTCTTTTCAAGTCAACAAGTCCATCCCACAGGTGGTATTAACAAGCTCTGGGTTTTAACACAATCAATTTGAAAAACTAAGCCAATACAGGGGAATCTTTAAATGCCATTACTATCACAGCAGAATAGCTAAAACCTTTCACAAATGATCATCATTACAATTCTCTTACTGTGTTTAATGTTTTCCTATGTCTGTTAACTTCACTTTGTATCAGTTCATACAAGTCGTCCGAGATTTTCCTCTTCACTATTTCTTATAGCACAGTAGTATTCCATCACATTCTTATAACATAATTTGTTCAGTTATTCCTCAATTGATGGACATCCCCCCAATTTCTATTTCTTTGCCACTACAAAAAGAATTACTATAGATATTTTGTACATATAGATATTTTTTCCTCATTTTCTTTATTTTTTTTAAGTCTACAGACCTGGGTCATAGAATATACACAGTTTTATAGTTCTTTGGGCATAATTTCTAATCTTTTTTATGAATGGTTTGAACAGCTCATAATTCTCCCAACAGTGTACTACTAAGTACCCCCTCTTCCCACAACCACTTTATATAACTCTGCTTCACTTAAAACCAATTCACTTGCAAGTCAAGACATTACATTCTTTTTTTTGGCATTTTGGAGGGGGGAAGGTAGGGCAATTGGGGTTAAGTGACTTGCCCAAGGTAACAAGGCTAGTTTTGTGTTAAGTATCTAAGACTGAATTTGAACCCAGGTCCTCCTGACTCCAGGGCTGGTACTCTTTCACTGCACTACCTAGCCACCCCTAGACATTACATTCTTGATGTCATTGGTAGTCTTCAAGAAGAAAGGACAAATAACACCTAATCTATTCCACTGATTCACCCTTCCATCTCTTAGCCAGTACCAGATTGTTTTCATGATTACCACTTTGTAATATAATTTGAAATATAATACTGTTAGGCCAATTTCTTTTCCTCCCTCCACCATTGATTTCATTAATATTCTTGACCTTTTTTTCTTCCAGATGAATTTTGTTTTTATTTTTTTTAGCTCTATAAAAGAATTATTTGACAGTTTGTTTGGCATGGCACTGAATAAGTAAATTTATTAGGTAGAATTGTCATTTTTATTTATGATGTATTGGCTTACCCAAGAGCAAATAATATTTTTCCAGTTGTTTAGATTTATCTTTATTTTTCTGAAAAGTGTTTTAAAATTTTGTTCATATAGTTCCTGGGTTTGTATTGGCATGTAGACTTCCAAGTATATTTTATGCTGTCAGTAGTTATTTTAAATGGAATTTCTCTTTGTATATCTTCCTACTGAGTTTTGTTGGTAATATAGAGAAATGCTAATGATTTATGTGGGTTTATTTTATGTTACACAACTTTGCTGAAGATGTTTATTTTGTTTAATTCTCTTGTTCTCTTTGGTTTTATTTCATTTTTTTGCAGTCATTTATATATATATATCACTTTCCTATGCCTACAGCTTTTATTAGTTCATACAAACTATCCTGTGTTCATCTGAATTCCTCATTGTTGATAAAATAATAATTAAAGGTTAACTTGCATTTATATGATCATTCAAGTTTTGAAATTTTTCACAAATACTGTTTTATTTTATTATTCAATAACCCAGTTAGGTAAGATATATTGAATTACATAGTTATTCTGTATGTACTTGTAAGTAAACATTTCATCTCTCTTGGTATAACATACTTTCTATTAGAAAATGGGTTGCTAGGCAGAGCCAGGATGGCAAAGTTAAGGCAGGGACTCATCTGAGCTACCTCCACCCCTTCAAATAGCTTTAAAAAATGACTCTAAACAAATTCTAGAGCAACAGAATCCACAAAAAGATGGAATGAATTAATTTTCCAGTTCAAGAAAACTTTGAAGGTTAGTAGGAGAGATCTGTTGCACCAGGGTGAAAGAGGAACTGTAGTAGTGTAGACCAAACCCAGAGTAGGCCTGGGGGCAGCTGAATCACTGGCATCAGCAGCAATTTCAAGATCTCTCATCCCCCAAAAAACTTAGAAAGTCAGCAGGAAAGGTCCATTGCATCTGGGTGAAGATGGAGCACAGTCCACCACAACCCTGGCCACAGCCAACCAGGAATAGCCTTGGGAACAATTGAATCAGCAGCAGCTGTGAGAGTAACAGGGAGAGCAGCAACTTCCAGAGATCTCAGCTCACAGATGGTAAGGAGGTCAAACAATTGATCAGAAAGCGATTACAGGTATCTTTTTTCTAATACTAAGACAGCATTCTGTTGCTTTCCCATACTCAGATCTAGGTTGCAGTCCAAGATGGCAGTCTCAGGGTGAGCAGGAGAACTATCATAGCAGAGTTTGTTGCCACAGTGGAAGCGGGCCCCTCTTCACAGTGCCAAGGCAGAAAAAGAGTGCTTGTGGTTACTCACAGGCCAGAGCATAGACCAAGAGAAGAGTAAACATGCCTCCTGAGATCATACCACCTTAGAAGAACTGAAAACTTACAGATCCCTAGAAGTATTTCTGAAAACAGCTGCACAAAAATCTCTGACTTGGGACAGTGCACCTTCCACCCTGGAAGCAGAGCCCTACTTTAACAAAGAGTTAATGGCCAACTAATAGACTGGGAAAATGAAGAAACAATGGAAAAATACAATCCTCTGACTATGATGACAAAGAAGATCAAAACAAATACTCAGAAGACAACAAAGTCAAAGCTCTTACATCCACAGCCTCCAAGAAAAAATGGGAATTGGGCTCAGGCCATAGAGGAGCTCAAAAAGGATTTTGAAAATCAAGTAAGAAAGGTAGGGGGAAAATTGGGAAGAGAAATGAGAATGATGCAAGAAAATCATGAAAAAATGTCAACAACTTGATTGAAAAAAAAATCATCTTAAAAAAAGTCAAGGAGGAGAAGAATGTCTTAAAAAGTAGAATTGGCCAAATGGAAAAGGAGGCCCAAAAGCTCATTGAAGAAAATAATTCCTTAAAAATCAGAATGGAGCAAATGGAAGTTAATGACTTTATGAGACATCAAGAAACAATAAAGCAAAACTATAAAAGTGAAAAAAAGTAGAAGACAATATGAAATATCTCATTGGAAAATCAACTGACCTAGAAAATAGATTCAGGAGAGAGAATTTAAAATTTATTGCAATACCTGAAAGCCTTGATAAAAAAAGCCTAGACATAATCTTTGAAGAAATTATCATGGAAAACTGTCCTGATACTCTAGAACCAGATGGTAAAATAGTAATTGAAGGAATATATCAATCACCTCCTGAAAAAAGATCCCCTCAAATTGCCAGAAATATTATAGCCAAATTCCAGAGTTTGAAGGTGAAGGAGAAAATATGGTAAGCATTCAGAGAGAATCAATTCAAATATTGTGGAAGCACAGTCAGGATAACACAAGATTTAGCAGGTTCTACATTAAAGTATTGGACGGTTTGGAATATGATATTCAAAAGGGAAAAAACTCTAGAATTACAACCAAGAATAATGTATCTAGCAAAACTGAGTAAAATCTTTAGAGGAAAAAATGGATATGTAATAAGATAGGAAACTGGCAAGCATTCTTGATGAAAAGAATAGAATTGAATAGAAAATTTGATTTTCAAATACAAGCCTTAAGAGAAGCATAAAAAGGTAAATAGGAAAGGAAATCAGAAGGAACTTAATAAGTTTAAATTTTTTGCATTCTTGCATGAGATGATATTTGCAACTCATAAGACCTTTCTCATTATTAGTCTAGTTAGAAGGAGCATATATTGGTAGAGGGCACAGATGTGGTTTGAATATGAAGGGATGCTATCTAAAAATAAAATTAAGGGATCAGAGAGGAATGTACAGAGAGAAAGAGAAAAGGGGAGGTTCAAGGAGGTAAATTATCTCACATAAAAGAGGTAAGAAAAGTTTTTGCAGTGGAGGGGAAGAGGCAGGAGGTGAGAAAGAGTGAGTTAACCTTACTCTCATCATAACTAGCTCAAAGAGGGAATAATGTACACACTCTGTTGGGTACAGAAATCTATTTTACCCTACTGGAAAGTAGGAGGCTGGTGGGGGGGGGGGGTGTATCAGCAATGCCATATTCACAATGCCTATGGAGATTACAGATATGCTGATATAATTATCCATCACAATATACATCATGCTTGTCATATAAGGGAATAAGCTGGAAAATTTATTAAGATACCAAAAGACTGAGTCCCAAAACCAGAAAGTCAAAGCCATCAGAGTAGTTATGACATTGGCACAGGTAGATAAAGTAGAAAGCACCCACATTTTCAAGCCTTTAAAACAGAACAGGCTACCTCAGGCAAAGGTCCTCCTCTCCCCACGCACAGCAACTACCCAGCGTCCTGGAAGCATGCTCCCAGCAGCTCCGGCCCCTGGCAGTCCTCAGCAGGAGTCCTTAGCAGAAAGTCCTTAGCAGTCCTAACTCAAAAAGGGCTTCGTGCTGCCACTGCCTCTGCTGCTGCCGCTGCTGTCGCCACCACCGCCAGCCACCGCAGGAACGCTAGCTTGGCTTTTGCTTTCTCTGGCTTTTTGCTTTCTCTGGCTTTCGCTTTCACTTGCTCTGCCTCTTCCTGCTACATCAGCATGTCCAATGGGGCATGGAAGATCTTTAAATCCCATAACCCTTACAGGGTGATAGAAGAAAACCAGATTGGGGGAGGGAGTAGTCAGAAACCTTCCTTTTCAGGAATAATAGGGTAAAAAGAGAGAATAAAATAAAATACTAAATAGAAAATGGATAGAATAGGATGGAGGGAAATATAGTTAGCAATAATAACTGTAGACAAAAATTGAAGCAAATTTCTCTGATAACAGCCTAATTTCTCAATCATATAGAGAACTGAGTCAAATTTATAAAAATAAGAGCCATTTCCCAACTGATAAATGATTAAAAAGTATGATCTGTTTTAGATGAAGTAATCAAAACTATCTACAGCCATATGAAAATATGTTCTAACACACTGTTGATTAGAGAAACACCAATTAAAACAATTCTTAGGTACTATCTGAAACCTATTAGATTGGCTAACAGGAGAGGAAAGGAACGTGATAACTGTTGGAGGGGTAGGGGAAAAGTGAGACTTTAATGCACTTTTGGTGGAGTTGTGAACTGATTTAACCATTGTGTAGAGAAATTTGTAACTATGCCTTAAAGAGCTAAAAAACCAGTCATAACCTTTGACATAGCAATAACATTACTAGAACTGCATTAATTTGGGGTTTACTGGCTAGATTTTTTTCTCAAAGACCAAGACTTAAACCTAATTCACTCTGTATTTCAGGGACTGGATCAATAGGTCCCTGCCCAAGTACCACTTAATGGTTATTTCTTGGGCCCTCCTGGCTCAGAATGAATATAAATAGTAACTGTTTCTCTTTTGGCCACCAACTCTGATGCTCTTCCCCTCCCAGGTTAATTTTTTTTAATTAAGGGCGCCATCCTTTGATTTACTTCTTAAAGAAGCCTATTCATTGAATGGGCATTACCTCACTCAAAGTGAGAACCTAAAAAGACATTAACTTAAAAGGCCAAGGTGTATAATTGTATGGGTATCTCCATATATACTGGGCCATCTCCAGTCATCCTGATTGATTTCTGGTCACTGGACTCAGATGGCTCTGGAGGAGAAAGTGAGGTTGGCGACTTTACACAGCTCTCCCTTACTCAAATCAAAGTCAAATCCAAGTCATGTCATCATTTTCCTGACATCATAATCCTCTTCAAGAATGAAGGACAAACTACATACACAATCCCATAAGAGATTAAAAAACAAAAATTAAATGACCTATATGTACCAGAATATTTATAGAAACTCTTTTCTAGGGGTAGATAATTAGAATTTGAGGGTATGCCCATCAATTGGGAAATGGTTGAGTAAGTTGTGGCATGTGATTTTGATGGAACTATTGTGCAATAAGGAATTATGAGAAGGATGTTCTCCAAAAAATCTGGAAAGACTTGCATGGGCTGATGCAAAGTGAAATGTACTGTGTACAAAGTACCAGCAATATTATAAGATGGTTGACTCTGAATAGCTTAGCTATTTTCAGCCATGCAATGATCCAAGGAAACTTTGAAGGACTTGTGATGAAAAAATGCTATTCATCCCCAGAGAAAAGACTGATGGTGTCTGAACACAGATTGAAGCTGACTTTTTTTCTTTTTACCTTCTTTATTTTTATTGTTGTTTATCTTTTCTATTTTCTTTCACATCATGACTATTATAGATATGTTTTATATGAGTACACATGAATAACATGTACAGAATTGCTTGCATTCTCAAAGGGGGTAGAGTGGGGAGGGAGGAGGGAAGAGAATTTGGAACTCAAAGTTTTAGAAACAAATGTTAAAAAATGTTTTTGCATGTAACTTGGGGAAGATAAAATGCTAGATAGAAAATGGATTGTTTCATGTTTTTGGCTCCCCAGTGTCTACCTGGCATATGGTTGTTGCTTAATAAATACTTGCTGAATTCTAAAAGACAACAATAATGATAATAATAGTAGCTATCATTTATATAATGTTTACTATATTTTAAGTGCTGGGTTAAGCACTTTGCAATTATTATCTCATTTGTTCCTCCAAAGAATCCTGGGAGGAAGGTATTATTATTATCCTTATTTTACAGATGAGGAAACTGAGGCAAATAGAGGTCAAGTGACTTCCCCAGGGTGACACAGCTAGTCAATATATGAAGTTGGATTTGAACTCTTGTGTTCCTGACTCTAATCCTGGCACTTTATCTACTGAACCATTTAGCTGCCGAAACCTTTAATTCATTAATATCCTTCCTCCCTCCACTCATGTAGGTCACAACCACCATGACTAAACTTACACTTGCCTTCTTGAATTTACATAGCTAGAATATTTATTACCTGTAGGGTTATGTTGTGATGAAGAGATTTTCAAAATTCAGACACATTATTTGCCACATATCCATGAGTTAAACTATCCAAGAAACTTAATACATCTCAGAAGGGGATAACACACACAATTTTCTAAGGGGGAGAATCAAGTTTGGGAAATTAATGATTGTAATAATAATAATAATACATCTGAAAATAACCACTATAGTGTGTTTTCAGAATCAAGGGGGTAATAGCAATCCAACAAATCTTCACCCTTATACCTAGGAATCTACTGTTAGAGCAAACTTATGATCAGTGGCATTTGTTGCTCTAACTTCTCCACTGAGAGAGGTCACAAAGACTAGGTGGAAAAATTGAACAAGAAAGATGAATGAGCAGAGGAATTGGAGCAAAGTTGGAAACTGAAGTACACAAAAAAAATGCCAGTTAACTTAGTACCTAGAATGATTTGAGGATATAACACATTTCTGTACTTTATGAGAGAAGGTAAACTATCATTTTTATCAAGCAGATTATTCTTTTTGTTTTTCCCCATTTGGTCATTGAATGACATAAAACATATCAGCTATGTATTGATTTCCTGAAATAAAAAAAAATTGGATATATATTAGTTTTAATACCAGTTCTGCACCCCCTCCCCCCCCAAATCACTTTGGGCAGAGACTGATAGCAGTGAAACATGGATTGTCCAGTGTGAGAAGAGGCTGAGGCAACTTTGAGATTCAGTACAGGGAAACCATGTTTGAAACAGAGTCAAAAAGGGAATAATAAAGGAACATAAAGGGAAAAAATAATGAAATTGCCAAGCATCTCAGGGGGAAGAAAACAGTTAAAAATCTTTACCATAAGCAGATAAAACAACAGGAAAGATATTAATAAGAGAAGGAAATATGGTCTCCAGATCAACTAAATGAATCCAGCCATATACGAATAAATATTCTAAGACAGAAGTAAATGAATAAACACTTGATGAGACAGAGGACTCTGTGGATTCCCAAAAGGGCATTAAACTGCAGCAGGATGTTCCCAGATAGTTTAAAAAACAAATAAGAATTTTGAAAGCAGACTTTGTGACTTGCATAATAGAAATAATTGACAGAACAGAAAAAAACGAATTATTTGTTAGAGTGTCTCACCAAAGAAGCAAAAGAGAGAATAACTAGTTGGGAATGCAAATATATGGTGTTTTCCCTCTATTGATTAGCTTCACTTTATTCTGTATATAACTGGTTTACACATTGTTGTTTGCATGTTGTATGTCCCATTAGAATTCAAACTCCTTTAGAGCAGGGATTGCCTAACAGCACTGAAGATAATATTTGGAATATATTACCCATATAATAAATATTTATTGACTGATTGATAATCTGTCATAAAAAATAACAGTAACTATGCAATAATATTAAAAGAAATGTGATCTCTACACTAGCAAAACTTTGAGGAAAGACTGCACGAAGACCACTTAAAACTTACAGGTCTCCCTGAAAAAAAAAAAACCCATAAACAAACAAAAAAACCCAAACAAAATACCAAACCAAACAAACAAGATACATGAAAAAATGTTGGAGCCACAGGTGTGAAAGACACTGTGGCAGTCACAAGATGCCGGAGGGGGTGCATGTGACATCTGAGAGGCAGAAACATGGAGATGTGGAGGCCGACTCTGCCGGGCCGTAAGGGCTGACATGGCATTGAGCCCAGGGCCGTGGGAGCCGACTTTGCCAGGTTGGAAAAGGCTGACGTGGCATTGAACGTGCCTTATCAATACGGACTCCTCTTAACACATACTCCTTTGCCCTGCACTCGAGAGAGTGCATGATTGGCTCCCATATGGCATGTGACTGCCACAGTGTCTTTCACACCTGTGGCTCCAACAAAAAAATTAAACACCTGAACATTGTAATACAAGAAAAGTAAAACAAATTGCCAATTTTGGTATACAGGGAGGAAAGCCAACTGAAAGAATTCATAGAAGAGTCCAGATAAACAAAAACTAAAATACTATGATTCAAACTCAAGGTGATTAAATTTGATAGATTCAGATTACATAGCACAGCTTGTTCAGCCATTCACCAATTGATGGACATCATCTCAATTTCTAGCTATTTGCCATCACAAAAAGCTGCTATAAACATATTTCTACTGATATGTCCTTTTTCTTTTTCTCTATTCTATTTGAAATATAGACATAGTAGTGGTATTGCAGAGTAAAAAGATATGCACAGTTTTATAGACCTTTAGGTATAGTTCCAAATTGTTCTCCAGAAGAGTTGGGTCAGTTCACAACTCCACCAATAGTCCATTAGCATAACCTATATCTTTCCCCAAAATCTCTTCTAGCACTTAAATTTTACTTTTCCATCACATTAGCAATCTGATTGGTATGAGGTGGTACATCAGAGCTGTTTTAATTTTCATTTCTCTATTTAACAGTGACTGGGATCATTTTTATGTGACTATAGCTTTGATTTCTTCTTCTAAAAACTGCCTCCTCATATACTTTGATCATTAATCAATTGGGGAATGTTTCTTATTTTTTTAAATAAATTTTTACCCTGTTCCTTATATATTTTAGAAATGAGGTCCTTATCAGAGAAACTTGTAAAAATGTTTTCCTAGTTTCTTGCTTTCCTTCTAATTTTGGTTGCATTGGTTTTGTTTGTGCAAGCCTGTTTAAATTCGATGTATTCAAAATTAACCCCTTACTTTCCATGATACTATTTAGCTGCTGTTTGATCATACATTATTTTCTTATCAATAGATCAGACATGTAAATTTTAATGTTTTTTTAAATTATTCTTTTTTTACTATTTTAGTTGCATGTGAAATTGATTGACTGTTCCCTTTCTTGATGTAAGTATTTAGAGATATATAATTTCCCTAATTTGCTCATGATATCACCCTTTATGTCTAAAACATTTGTTGATAATTTAACCTGTTTTGATATATTGTGTGGCATGTTGGTCTATGCCTAGTTTTTGCCAAAATGCTTTCCAGTCTTCCCAGCAATTTTTGTCAAATAGTATGCTTTCACCCCCATAGCTTGGATTGTTGGATTTAACAAATACTAGATTACTATGGTTGCTTTGTACTGTGTATTGTATATCACTTTATTTCTTAGTCAGTACAGGATACATTGATGACCACAACTTTGTAATATATTTGAAATCTTGTTCTGTTAGGCTACTTTCCTTTGTGCATGCTTTTTTTCAATTTTTTCCCTTAATATTCTTGACCTTTTGTTCTTCCAGATGAATTTTGTTATTGCTTCTTTTATGTCTCTGAAATAATTATTTGGTAATTAGATTGGGTTCACAATTAATAAATAAAATAATTTAGGTGAAATTGTCATTTTTTATTATACTGATTCAACCAAAACAGGAGTAATTAATATTTCTCCCATTGTTTCTGTCTTTATTTGTGTGAAAACTGTTTTGTAATTTTGTTTATAGAGTCTCCAAGGTTTTCTTGGCAGGTATACTCGAGTATTTTATACTGTTTATGATTATTTTAAATGGAATTTCTGTTTCTATATCCCCCTTCTGGGATTGTTGGTAATATGTGAAAATTCTGATGATTTATGTAGGCTTAATTTATCTTGTGACTTTGCTAAAATTGTTAATTGTTTCAACTAGTTTTTTAGGGTATTCTCAATGCTTCTCTAAGTGTAGCATCATATAATCTTCAGAGATTGATATTTTTGTTCCCTTATGGTCTGTACTTATTCCTTCAATTTTCTTTTCCTTATTACTATTACTAGTATATCCAATACAAAATTGAGTAATAATGGTGAAAATGGACATCTTTAATTTACCACATTCTTATTGGAAACATTTCTAGCTTATCAAAATTGCAAATAATGCCTGCTTTTGGATTTTAGATAGATACTACTTACCATTTTAAAAACAGTCTCCATTTATTCCTATAATTTATAGTATTTTTAATAGGAATGGGTGTTGTGTTTTGTCAAAAAAGTTTTCCAGATTGATTTATATAATCAATAGATGTTTGTTGTTTATTTTTTATATGATCAATTTATAGTTTTCCTAATATAGGACAAGTTCTATATTTCTAGTGTAAATCCCACCTGGTCATAGTGTATGATTTCATGAAATATAGTTCTAGTTTTCTTGCTAGTATTTTATTTAATTTTTAAAAAAGGAAATTGACCCAAGATTTTCTTTCCCTCTTTTTGATCTCCCTGGTTTAGTTTTCAAAATCATATTGGTGTCATAGAAGGAATTCGGTAGGACTAATTTTTTTTTTCAAATAGTTTATATATTATTAGAAATAATTCTTCTTTGAAAGTTTGGTAGAATTCAATTTTAAATTCATTTTGTCCAGGAGTTTTGTGTGTGTGTGTGTGTGTGTGAGTGTGTGTGTGTGTGTGTTTCATAAGGATCCCATTTATTGCCTTCAATTTCTTTTTCAAACTCAGGGTTATTTAAATATTTTATTTCCTCTTCTATTAATTCGGTTACTTTATATTTCTGTAAATATTCATCCATTTTATTTAATCAGGTTTTTTGCATATAATTTGGCAAAATAGCTCCAAATAATTGCTTTAATTGCACCTTTAGTGGTGGTGTATTCAACCTTTAATTTTGATACTAGCATTTTTTTATAAGCAATTGGTGTTAAGTAACTTGCTCAAGGCTACATGGCCAGGTGTTTCTGGGTGGGTGCTAAGTGTCTGAGCCCGGATTTGATCCCCAGGTATCCTGACACTGGGGCTGATACTCTTATTCGCTTTGCTATGTGGCCACCCCAGAATTTTTTCTTTTTTTTTAAATTTTTATCCAATTAATGAATTGTTTATTGATATTCTTGTTATTGTCATTGTTGTTTTTCTTCAAAATAGTTACTGGTTTTATTATATAGGTCAACTTTTTCAGTCATTTTTATTAGTTTCTACTTTGATATTCAGGATTTCTATTTTTGTGTTAAATTAAGGATTTTTAATTTGTTTTTTTTCTAGTATTTTAGTTGCATGTCCAATTCCTTGATCAACTCTTTTTTTATTGATACAAGCATTTATACACATACATTTCCCCTAAGTACAGTTTTGGCTTAATTTCACAAATTTTGATATGTTTTCTCATTGTTGCCATTATCTTTAATGAAATTATTGTTTGTTGTTGCTGTTTTTGATATGTAATTTGATGTACTCATCCTTTGGGATTTGACTATTTAGTTACCAATTATTTTTTTAATCTGCACTGCTAAGCCCCTTTATTAATTATATTTTTATTGCAATATGCTATGAAAAGGGTGCCTTTAATATTTCTCCATTTATTTGTGAGGTTCTTTTGCCCTAATACATGACCACTTTTTGTGAAGGTGCTATGTGCAGCTGAGAAAAAGCATACTCCTTTCGATTCCAAGTCAACATTCTTCAGTCTATTATATCTAACATTTCCAAAACTCTATTCATCTCTTTAGCTATTTTCTTATTTATTTTATGATTAAATTTATCTAGATATGAGGGGGATAAAATTGAGGTTCCCCACTATTATAGTTTTACTCTCTAATGTTTTTTCCTGTAACTAATTTAACAATCCCTTTAAGACTTCGCATTCTATTCCATTTACTGCATTTATGTTTGTGGTTGCTATTAATTCAGTGTCCATAGCACTTTTAGCAAAATATAGTTTCTCCTTTTATCTCTTTTAATTAGATTTTTTTTGCTTTTGCTTTGTCTGAGATCACGATCACTAACCCTGCTTTTTTTTTTTCACTTCAGCTGAAGCATAACAGGTTTTCTTCCAGCCCCTCATTTTCTCAGTTGTTATTTGTTGTTGTTGTTTCAAGTGTGTTTCTTGTAAACACAATGTTGGATTCTGGTTTCTAATCCATTATCCTATCCACTTTTTATGGGTGACTTTATCTCACTCACATTTATAGTTATGAATATCCACTATATATTTTTATCCATTCTATTTTCTTTATTTATTCTTTGCTCAATTCCTTTTGCACTCTCCTTCAAATATCTATTTTACTTCTGACCACTGCCTCCGTTCATCTGCCCTATCACTTATCCTTACCTTTCTCTTATCCCTTTGTCGCCCTACTTCCTTTTAGTGTAAAATAGATATCTATAATCAAATAAGCATGTACTATATTCTTTCCTCTTTGAACAAATTCAGGTGAGAGGCCCAAGCATTATATTCATCCTCCCTTATTTTTTCCTCCATCGTAAAAGTTCATCCTTGTGTGCCTTTTATTTTTATTTTTTTAAAAGCAATCGGGGTTAAGCAACTTGCTCAAGGTTACATGGCCAGTTATTTCTGGGTGTGGTGCTGAGTATCTGAGCCCAGATTTGATCCAGGTCATCCCGACACTGGAGCCAGTGCTCTTACTCAATGAGCCACCTGGCCTCCCCTAAGTGCCTTTTATTTTTTAAGATAATTTACCCCATTCTTTTTCAACCTTTTCCCTTCTTCCAGGAAATCCTTTTTTTGCTCAGCACTTCATATTTTTGAGATCATCCCAACATAATAAGCTTACATCTGGGCCCTGTGTATGTAGATTCCTTCTACTCACCCTCATAATGAAAAGGTCTTAGGAGTTATATGAAAAATCTTACTATATATGAATCCAATTACTTGAACCTAATTAAGTCCCTTATCATTTCTCTTTCTCTTAAGTCTTGTCTTTGAATGTCAAAATTTTCATTCAACTGTCATCTTTTCTTCAGGAATGCTTGACAGCCTTCTCTTTCATAAAATAAATATCCCTCCAGGATTCAGGATTATACTCAATTTTGGTCCTTGCCTTCTTAAATATGGCATTCCAAACCCTCTAATCCTGTAACATAGTAGCTGATATATCTTGTGTGATCCTCACTGTGGCTCCATGGTACTTAAATGATTTCTTTTTGGCTGTTTGCAATAATTTCTGCAAACTCTTGAATTTGGCTTTAAAATTCCTGAGAATTTTCATTTTGGAATCTCTTTTAGGAGATGATCAATGGATTCTTTCTATTTTTATTTTTCTCCAGTTCTAAGATATCAGGGCATTTTTTTCTTCATAAATTCTTTTTTTTTTTTTTGGAGGGGGAAGGCAGGGCAATTATGGTTAAGTGACTTGCCCAAGGTCACACAGCTAGTAAGTGTTAAGTGTCTGAGGTAGATTTTGAACTCAGGTCCTCCTAACTCCAGGACCAGTGCTCTATTCACTGTGCCACCTAGCCACCCCTTCTTTATAAATTCTTGAAATAAGATGACATTTTTATCATGGTTTTCTCATAGTCCAATAATTCTTAAATCATCTCTCCTCAATTTATTTTTGAAGTTATTTGATTTTCTAGTGGAATATTTCACATTTTCTTCTTTTTTTCTTCTTTTGATTTTGTTTTTACTGTTTTTTCATGTTCCATGAAGTCATTAGCTTCTCTTTGTCCAAATCTACTTTTTAAGGAATAATTTTCTTTAGCGAGCTTTTGCACCTTTTTGTACATTTATTTAATTCACATTTTTAAGGAAGATTATTTTTTCTCTAATGAAATTTTATTACTTACCATTTGGCCAATTCTGTGTTGTTATTTTTAAAGTGCTATTTTCTTTAGCATTTTTTGTGCTTTTACCAAGCTGTTAATTCTCTTCATAATTTTCATGCATTTCTCTCACTTCTTTTCCCAATTTTTCCTCTACCACCATTAATTGATTTTAAAAAAAAACTCTTCCAGGAAATATTGTTTGGCTTGTACATCATTTCCAATTCTCTTTCAGTCTTTTTTCGTCACTATTTCCCCATTGATATATTCTTCTGAGTTTGTGTCTTGATCTTCTTTGTTCACATTGTAACTTTTTATGGTCAGATTTAGTTTTGTGGGGTTTTTTTTCATTGCTTGTTCAGTTTTTCCAGCCTTTGGAACTTTATGTTAAATTTGGGCTCCGCTTATCTGGTAGAGGGAGTGTTAGCAAAGGTTCAGGCTTTTTTCAGCTACTGTTTCCACAGTTAGTTCTTGAGGTTTTAAAATTTTCAGTGCTTCCAATATGGTGTGATATGGGGAGAGATGTGATCACTGTTCTCCTGGTCTGTGCTTTGGTCCTTTCCCAGGAAGGACCCCTATTCTGCTACAGGTGGAAATGTTAGTGGTGTTCTCTACCCTGGAACCCAGAACAGCTTGTAAGCAATGGAGATGGCAAACAGTATCTCATCCTGTGCCTAGTGCTAGCAGAGGAGTCCCCTCAACTCTTTGTAACTGCAATTCCCTTACTATATCTGGGCTGAGAGTTTCTGAAACCGTTGCTGGTGTTTTCATAGCAGTTTCCAAGACCCCCCACAAGTATTTCCACTGTATACTCTCTGGGTGAACCCAATATGAGGGTCAGAGAATTTATTCTTCCAACCTCCTACTTTGACTTGAGCTGGAAAAATGTCTCACCCTAATCTTATGTTGGCTATGTTATCCCAGAATTTGCTTTGAGGTTTTATTTTAAAAATTGTTTAGAATGGAATGTTAAGAGAATTTAGTTGGGTTGCTGCTCTTACTCTGCCATGCTGGCTCCACATCCCTATAAATAATTTTGAAGTGGGACATATCAATGAAAAAGTAGAGGAATTTCCTTCTTGAACAAATACAACAGAATGGTGCTGATATATGAGTCAACAACAGAAACAATGCTTAAAATTACCTTTAGTGACCTAGATTCACTGGAAAAGGAATGCAATTAGTCAGTCAATAAACAATTATTTATTGCCTTTTATGTGCCAGATATTTGCTAGGCACTGGGGATTAAAAAAAAGCCAAAGATTTCCCCTGTCTACATGGAGCTCATAATTGATGATTAAACAGTTCCCTTCATATAGTGTGTAGCTTTTATTTGATCACTGTTGCTTTCACATAGTTCCTTAGAGCCTCCATAAAATGATGGAAACTCTTCTGTTATACCTTTAAATTTCCTTAAAGTCTAGCATCCTAGGGCAAAGAACATGAACAAAAATCAGATAAGAATAGAAGACATGAATGAGTTGCAATGTATACAAGTAGAAAAGAATATACAAAAATGAGACTATAGATCCATTGAACATTTAAATTTTCTCTATAAAAGTTGGAATGGCATGCTTATAAGTGGGGAATAGGTTTCTCTATACTAGTGCATACTATGTTTACCCTTTCTATAAGAGGATTCCTCATGCTGTAAAGGCCTTTGTATACTCTGAGAAGTGCAAAACATTTCTAGCTCATTTATCTTCACCCAAGTAGAACCTGTGAACGTCCTCAAATGGACCTCCCTCGAGGGTGACCATCACTTCCTGTTTATTGCACTGATGATCAAGAGATATCAAAAATGTGGTTTTATTTACAAATCAAAGAACAAAGAAAAAACTATACAGAGTAGAGAAAAACATTTTCCTTGTTAGTGGACCTCTGACTACATACCCAAAGCTGTTCAATCCTCTGAATTCACAGTATGACTCTGGATTGGGCTCCTGACATGGGAAAAGGAGTTTATTGCAGCTGTGGCCACAGAAAAAGAGAAAGGGCTGGGGTTGAATCCTCAGTGTTGGGAATTGTGCACCTCAGTTGCTCCTTTACGTGTCCTTTCTATGGTTGTTGTTTCCCAATAATTGTACCTTCTCCACTTTGGTTCCTTGTCTTATTGGTCCATCTCTGCCCTCCCCCCATTGATACTCCATCATTCCACTCCAACTTTTTCTTGCCTGTCTTTGACTTGCTCCCTGAAGCATTACTCTTTTGTCTTCCACTACCATTGACTCTCCATCATTCCCCTGACACTGTCATCCATTTCCTTCCCATCAGGTGTAGTGGGCTCATCTGACCAAGATCACTGGCCTCTTCTTTGATATGGTGTGCTATCACTTTTCTCAGTTGAGCTTCAGAGTTCCAGTTCCCTGTTGCATTCTTTTTTTCCTCTCCAGAAGGTGGTGCCAGCTCTCAAATGATACAGATATTTCAATACCCAGGGTGGGTAATGCCTCTAAGCTATTTAAAATTTTTAGCTCTTTTAGGCCTGAGGTATGAATGTCTTTAAGCTATTTGCAACTTTTTTTTTTTTAATTTAGGCCTCATAGCATCTCACTGGACTCAAAGTGTCTTTTCAGGCACCTAGGTGGTACCTGCAAACAACATTGCAAGTCAACTCATGATGTTTCCACTGTCTATGCTTTCTCCTTTTCCTAGGAATTAAATATGGCATTCCAAACCCTCTAATCCTTTAACATAGTAACTGATGAATCTTGTGTGATCCTCACTGTGGATCCGTGGCACTTAAATGATTTCTTTTTGGCTGTTTGAAATAATTTCTGTAAACTCTTGAATTTGGCTATAAAATTCATGAGAATTTTCATTTTGGAATCTCTTTTAGGAGATGATCAATGGATTCTTTTGATTTTCATTTTGTTATTTATTTTATTTTTTTACCCTTCTTTTATTGAGCTTCAGTGTTCAGAGAAACAGCTTCATTTCTGCTATCCCCTTGTCTTCTCATTCCCCATCTTCCTCTTTGGCAGCTATATAGTTAATGCAAACTAACTTGGGTCACTTCTCCAAAGCTTTATCAGAGATCTCAGAAAGGGGGAGACTAAGGAGGGACCTAGGCTGTGGCTTCAATTAACTATTCCCAGCCCACATCCCTGACACAGTGGGAGAAAGGCACAATTCTGTTATGATATCAAAGATTAAGTTTATTAAACATGAACATGTTTCCACAGTTTTCCTGGCTTGGAGGGTTACTGGTTAGTAAGGGGAAAATACCCCCAAAATATACCTGTGCACTTTAAGTAGTGAAAATATCTGGTGTGAGGATTGCAATAAAGGCAGAGTGAATTGTAAGATGAATCTTTATGACTAATCTAAATACCCCAAGGACCATTTTTGCCTTAGACTTTATGCTTTGCATCAGATCTCTTTAGTTCCTTGGAGGAACAATGAGGAAAGAAGGAATGAACATGGGAAGTGATCTAGGAAGTTTGACATTCATACACAATGGTTAATATAATTTAGAAAGAACTAAAAAAATCCAGCTCTTACAAATATATCAAAATTATACTTCCCAATAATATAGGGGATAAAAATAATATGTATTTTTCTTGAAGGGAAGATATATTTAGCTATACTTACAACCAAGTTATTAATCTTTGTTGTGACATGGACTCCTACACAGTCTGGTTTAATCTATAGAACCCTCCACAGAATAATATTTTTAAATACATAAAATAAAGTGCAAGGAAATAAAAAGGAAACCAATCATATTGAAATAGCGATTAAATACTAAAAAAAAAACCCCTAAACTTCTGAGACCCCAGATAAAGAAAACCTGCTCTACATTCTCACGCAGTTTACACTAGTTGCTTGATTCTAATGAGTTAAGGCAGGAAGTTATTGAAATTAACTTTCAAATAAAATTCATTGCAACAGAAGCAAAGCATTCTTCACATTTGTTGATCCAATCATATTCTAATTGGTTTGGGGCCTAACATAAATGAAACAAATAGATATACTAATATCTTAAAATGGGAGGGCATAACTAACTCATAATTTTCTTGGATTATTTTGAAAATAACCTTTAGCAAAAGACATAGGATAGGACTTCTCTTCTTAAGCCATCATTTTTTTTCTCTTTTACCACTGCTTAGAAAATATAACCTCCTATCTCATTTTACTGAAGTTGAAAGCATGAAGATGATTCAACTCTATTTTTTCCTACATACATACATATATGTATTTGAAAACTCTTCATAATATGTGTACATAGATGTATACATTTACACATATTTAAAATATGCACACATATTTTCATTTTTAACCAATTTTGTCATTGTGCTCAGTATGTCCAATAATGCTGTTTTCAACCCATCCACATTTTTTCACCCATAAATTTCTGTTCATGTCTTCAAAAATTATTGCATGAGACATCCACCTAACGTGCTACATCCCTCTTTCTAGGTCTCTTGGCATTACACACAAGTACAATGCAATACTACTACTATAGCAGAATCTATACATGACCAACTTATGTTTTTGTAATCATGAATGCCTGCTGAAATCTGCTATGCAAGTTTATATATGTAATTATTTCATAATTCTTAATTTGCTACAGCAATTTTATTTAAAATTTATTTATTATTTAAAATATATAAATTTAATATAATATAAATAATATAAATTTAAAATATATAAAGATATAATTAAAAATTTGTTTTAAAATGCTACAGCATTTTTAGCTACTATATATGTCTCTACTGCCCTTTGGGGGGCTCATAAATTTGATTATTAAGAAATTTTGGTGCTTTTCTATTTATAAATTACAAAAATATCATCATCTAATGTATCTGTGATCTGAATAATATATTTCTTCCAATGATACAGTTTACAACCCACCCCATCCTGTTCATCTTGTACAATGTTAGTCCATGCTACCCCATAAATATCATACTGTATCCACCCAAAGTGATGGAACTGTTCCTCATATTCCATTTCTATTTAATAGATACGAGTGGAAGATGTGGCAGTATTGATTGTTCCTCTATCTTACTACATGATCAGCCCATCTTTTATTCCAAGCATTTATATTTCTGACAACATCCATTACACCAATTTTCCTATGTGATTCGGTATTTATAATATATTACGTCATATTCCCTTCCACTATGAGGCTTTCTATTGCCCTTTAGGTGATAATCATATTTAAATATCCATAAATTATTGTTATATGATATAGCCATAAACACAAATGGAAGAATATTTTGCTTGAAATATTTGTGTTCAAAAAGATGAGTTGTTGTTAGAGTTGCTTAGGGACAGGGATATTGACAGGATCTGAGTTTTTATCAATATTAGGAATACCCAGAAAAGAAACCTCCTTCTATGCACCTTTGTACCTTATTTGCATCATATACTCTTTGAGAGCTGCCTAGAGCACTGAGATAACAAGTAACGTGCCCAGGGCTACCCAGCTACCATGTGTCAGGGGTGGGAACAAGGTCTTCCTAGCTTTGAGTTCATCTCTCAATCCCCTGTACTATATACTGCTTCTAAAGGAATAAGCTTAGTGCCATTAAAAGTTCTTGATAATTTCTAAAAGGAATTATTCCTCTAATTTGGTTATGTTAAAATTCTCTGAACTTTATATGTGTAAAGCCATGCATAAGCAGCTTTCCAGAGGACTGCTGCTGTGAACAGCTTTCAAGATTCTGATTACACAGTATAGTGAATTCTCTATTTATTCAATAACAAATCAGAACAAAACATTCACAGAAAATTAAGGTACAGCATTCACAATGTTACAACTTATCACAGAAAATCAAAACACAGCATTCACCATGTCACATGGCAACAACTTATCACTAAAAAGGCCACATCATTTTCACCAAAGTGGTCACATGGGTTTGAACAAAGTACAATTATTTAGTACTCAATCATTCAATCATCCTTAATTCAATCAGTCTTAAGGAGGAGAGCCTCCTTACTCTTAACTCACTTATCCTTAAGGAGGCAAGAACTCCTTAAGGGACACAAAGTACAATAGTCAAAGTTTTCCACCCATGGAGTGCAATTAAGTTACAATATCAGTCATTACTCAGTAGTCTCTTAAGGCGTAGTGGAAAATATACAGGCCATCCACCCCTAGGTCACAAGTAATTTACAATTTTATCAGTCACTACTCAGTATCTGTGGAGAGATTTTTTTCATCTTTACTTGAGGCAGGTAGCTCCTACCTGAATCCAACAAACTGTCACCTGGGTTCAAAGGCAAAGAGCTCCCAGCTCCTTGTCCCCCTCTCTGTGCAGTTTCTGCTCCACATTGAAGTTCACAGTGTCTAGTCCATCTCAAATTCTTCACAGTATCTCTTCTTGGGAAGAGAAAACTTAACAGAGCCACAGACAGACAAAGTACCAACACCACAGTCATGCTTCCTCTGGAAGCTCCAGCTGACCCTCAGAAATCTTCAGCAGCTCCATTCTCAAAATCAAAATCACTTTCTCCAAGGAAGTTCTAATCTAGCAGCAGCAGCCCAGCCTTCAGATGCTTGCTGAGAGATATTCTCTCTTTCTCTCTCTGTGGCAGCAGCTGCTCTGCCTCCAGATGGTTGTCCCAAGAAGTTCTGACTGTTCAGCTTGTGTTCTTCCTTAAATACAGTATAGTTCCTCCCTGTTAAGCCTCTTCCTGTTATGTCAGCAACAAGGATTCCCTGTTCAGCCCCTTCCTGTTAAGTCAGCAACAGGGGATCTGTTTCTTTAATAGAAGCTTAATTTGAAACTAGGTGCTAAGTACCTCTCAGCTTTCCAATACAAAGGATCTTCAAATTTCATTACTATTACAAGAGGTTGTGCATTCAACTGTATATAATTATCTAGATGACTGGCTTTTTTTTATACACTTGGTTTTTCTTATTGTGGAAAGTTTTTCCAAACTCTTTCCAGGTATCATTATGGATCTCATTTAGGAAGCTTTTAATAATTTTCTGGGGCTTGAAAAAAAAGGGGGGAAGGAAAGGATCATAAAATGATACTGATTATACATACTTAAAAATTGTATAATATGAAACATGAAGATAGTAAGGATGAAAGAGAGCTAGATGAGATTCTGTCTTTCAAAGAGTCCTCAGAGTTTCCTCTTGAGAGTGTCCTGGGTCACTCTCCACTAATTCCTTCGTGATCAGTCCTCCATGGTCAGCCTAGCCTGAAGTAAATTACTCTCAGAAGGAGGGATAGAACTTAAACAGAGTTTCATTTACAGAGGCCTTTAAGTATTTCATGCAGAGGTGTCTCAATGGGTTATCCTCATACCTTATGGGCTGAGTTCTTGCCCAACTTCATAGATATGAAAGAATAAGCTACCAACAACAAGGGATTTAAGGAGGACACCAGAGCACTGGATTTATAGAATGGAAAATATTTATGATAAATAATTTATTTACAACAAGGAAATGATAGAAAAATCAATTGAGTCAAAAATAAAGATGAAAGCTGACTGAAGAGTAGAAATTGGTAAACATTCAAAGAAAGGAGCTCCATTAAATTATAAATCTTTCACAGTAAAGGCAACTGAGTCAAAATCCTGGAGGAAGGGGAATATATAACAACAATTTCTATAAGCCCCACTAAAATTACAATAGAAAAATTCCAAGAATGTTTGACTGTTAAAAAAAATTTACAAAGAATTAAATGAAAATATCAAATAAATATGGACAAAGTTAAGAAAAAAATCAGTAAGACTAAAAGAAAATATAAAGCATATAAAACAAAGAGAAAAAACAGAGACACTTTCCAACAGTAGATTCTCTGAAATGGAGAGAAATGGAGAGTGACAGTATTAGAATGCATAAATATAGAAGGTAAAGGCAAATTAATTGAATGAAATAAAAAGTCAATAATACTAGAAGAATTACAATACAAAACTACTACTAGAAATATAGATCTTTCAGAAAAAAACCATCAATAAGGGATGGAAGTATGAGATTCCTACTCAAATCAGTTGATGTCACAAGGTACAAACACAGGCGAGGAGATTTTAATGTGTTAATTAGGTGTAAAACCCTGTGATCCTTTATGAGATATGAATGCTAATCTGACTCAAGAAGTGAATAGTTATGATTGGCTAAGCAAACAAGATAGTCAAATCTCTGGGGCATTCAAACAGCTAATCCCTGTACAAATTTACACAGTTAAAGAATTGGAATGATTGCAAGCTGAAAGCTACTTACTGAGGCTACACAAGGAAAGCAGGAATTTTTTCTCTTCCTCTCACCCATATCAGTCATTTAAGTTTAAAGCAAACCTATTAAACAAATAGGAAACAATGCATCCACCAGGGAGCAGACACACACTACAGACAGACACAGTTACAGAGGGATGCTTACTAAAGAAATAAATGTCAGAGTTGAACTGGGGAGAAGAGGAAACCCTTCAGAATCCAACTAAGCAATATGATGCACAGAGATACTCCACCCAAGGGAAGTTATATGAGATCTCTTTGAAGGGAGTAAGGACTTCCAGACCCTACAGTACCAGTAGTTATGAGTTATTTTGGCATATTACCCACACATATTTGTCACTACCATTGTACTCTGAGTTTGAACCCATGCTTCCCAAAGCAATGAAAATTCTGTGAATTTTTGGGAAAATTTATGAGGAAATGTTTGTAACTAATATTCTTTTTTTACTGGAAGTTTACTAATGGAAAACACACTAATGGGACTCATGAGCTATCATGTTAGGAGCATAACTCTACCAGTTTATCTCTAGAACTTGAAGTGGCAGGTATCGGCCTCCCTCTAGGTATACAGCCTGGTGTTTCAGGTGTGCTACCAAAATATTTCATAATATTCATAAGAGGAAAACTGAGGACTATGAAGGAATCCTCATAAGTATAGCTACCAAATATAATCATGACAGAACCTTTTGAAAGGACTAAAGAAACTCTGTGGAAAGGAATTGGAGGATTATATCAACATGTACAGGAATATGTAAATCAGAATGGAAAAACTAATTATAATTTTTATTGCATGCAATAAAGCTTAAAAATTTTTCCATCTCTAAAAATGTTTAATATGTAACATGTCATCCTTTTGATTAATTCACTTGTTTTACACTTTGCCATCGTATTAACAAGATTCTGACAAATTTTCTTTAATTTTACATCATGAAGCAACACTTTTTTTTTTTTGCCTTTTGGAGGGCAATTGGGGTTAAGTAACTTGCCCAAGGTTACACAGCTAATATTTTTGTGTGGCTGTTAAGTGTCTCAGGCCAGAACTGAACTCAGGTCCTCCTGACTCCAGGGTCGGCGCTTTACTCACTGCGCCACCTAGCCGCCCCATGAAACTACACTTTTAAAGCAATAGATTTTAAGCATGACTTTGACAAACAATCTGTTCTTCTAAGTCTAGCCTAAATTTGAGCCTATACAGTTTCAAAAAGGCTAAAACAGGCCATCTTTACAGGCTATTAAGATGTTATCTGGAAGATTCCCTCTCTCCCATGGCCTTCTCACTGAGGAAGATCCTTCCATCTCTGCGGTCTTCTCTTTCCATTTGATAAATTCATCCTAGAACCTCCATTTTGAGGATATACCTATGAACGATGTTTTCACCATGAATCTGGCTCAGCTCCTGAATCTCCAGACCACGTTGACACCATGCCCCCACATCAATACTTTCTCTCCTCATTGCTTTTCACCTTGTATGCATTTTCTTCTCTTACTATAATGTAAGCTGCTTGAGGGCAGGGATTGTTTTTCATTTTTCTTTATTTGTATGTCCAGCACTTAGCACAATACCTCCTACAAAGTAAATATTTAATAAATACTTTGTTTACTTGACTTTATCTTGTTCTTTTGGGCAAATTCTCTTATCTTTCAATATGTATACAATGGCACAAGAGAATGTTGTACTGTTACATATCCTTATGGCAATTTCTGTAACTGGAATAATTTCATTTCTCCTCCGCTAGGAGTTTTCTTTTTGGGATCTTTTTCAGGAGGTGATTGGTGGATTCTTTCAACCTCTATTTAGCCCTCTGGTTCTAAAACATCAGGGTAATTTTCCTTGAGAATTTCTTGGAGGATGATTTCTAGGTTCTTTCTGTGATCATGGCTTTCAGGTAGCCTAATAATTTTAAAATTATCTCTCCTGGATCTGTTTTCCAGGTCAGTGGTTTTTCCCATGAGATATTTCATATTGCCTTCTATTTTTTCATTTGTTTGGATCTGTTTAACAGCATCTTGATTTCTCATAAAGCTATTAGCTTCCATTTGCTCCAATCTAATTCTGAAGGAATGATTCTCCTCATTGAGCTTTTGAGATTCTTTTTCCATCTGTCAAATTCAGCTTTTTAAGGGATTCTTCCCTTTATTTCCTTTTTGTACCTCTTTTGTGATTTGAGTTAGTCTGTTTTTAAGGTGTTATTTTCCTCAGTCAGGCTGTTGACTCTCATTTCATAATTTTCTTGCATCATTTTAATTTCTCTTCCCAATTTTTCCTCCACTTCTCTTATCTGCTTCTTAAGGTCCTGTATGGCCTGTAACCATCTCGTATTTTCCTTTGAAGCTTTTGGTGCAGGAGTTCTGACTTCACTGTCTTCCTCTTGTTCCACGCTTTGATCCTTTTTGTCCCCAAAATAGGAATTTAATGTTGAATTGCTTTGCTTGGTTTGCTTCCTTTGCCTGCTCATTTTGCCACTCAATTACTTGACTTTTGGGCTTTTTGCCACAGTAGGACTCTGCCACCAGAGAGCGGAGCTTTGTCCCAAACACTGGGGTTTTCTCAGCTGCTGTAGTTATTAGTTGGGTGCCCTCTCTGGAGCCTCCAAACTCTCTGGCAAGCTGGTCACACACCCCAGGACCTCCACCCTAGACAATCCAGATCGAAACAGTTTAAAGCAAGAGCAATTACCCCTCAGACTGGTGGCTTGGTCCCCCTACACTCTGCAGGCCAGGAGCTGAAGCTGCCACGTGGCAGTGGCTGCACCCCGGGGGTAAAACCCTATGCACTCCCAACTACTGGGTCCCAAAGTCCACAATGCACTGACCTCTCACTTTGTCCTTAGCATCTATGTGTTGATAATTCTGGATCATCACAGCTGCTGGTAATCTGGAGCTTAATCTAGCAGGTGGTTGGTCAGTCCGCCCTGGGGCTAAAACCTCTGGCCTTGCTCCCAGAGCACTGAGCTGGCCTGTTCCTGCCAGCCTGCCAGGATGTCCTCAGCAGGAGGTTAGCTTCTCGGTGTCATTCTGTGGGTTCTGTAGCTCCAAAGTTTGTTCAGAGTCCCCTTTTACATGAATTGGAAGTGGTGAGAGCCAGAGCCATGGGGAGGTCTTGTTTCTACTCTGTCATCTTGTCTCTGTCCCCCCAAAATTTTCATTTCTCAATACACTTATTGGAGCTGAACATGGCTACATAAGGGATGAGACTTCTGGGCTTGTTAAGAGTAAAGATTCTCCAAACAGATCTTTTAGATTTTGATGAAGTTGCCCACATGTCTTTTTTTTTTTTCTTTTTGGAGGGGGGAAGGCAGGGCAATTGTGGTTAAGTTACTTGCACAATGTCACAAGGCTAATAAGTGTTAAGTGTCTGAGGCTGAATTTGAACTCAGGTCCTCCTGACTCCAGAGCCAGTGCTCTATTCACTGAGCCACCTAGCCTCCCCCAAGTTGCCCACATCTCATAAATTCACCTTGATTGCTTATCTTTTTGGCTTTTTTTGGGGGGGGTGGGCAGGGCAAATGGGGTCAAGTCACTTGCCCAAAATCACATGGCTAGTAAGTGTTAAGTCTTTGGGGCCAGATTTGAACTCAGGTCTTCTGACTCCAGGGGCCGATGCCAAGCTAGCGTTCCTGCGGTGGCTGGCGGTGGTGGCAACGGCGGCGGCAGCAGCAGAGGCAGTGGCAGCAAGAAGCCCTTTTTTTTGAGTTAGGACCGCTAAGGACTTTCTGCTAAGGACTCCTGCTGAGGACTGCCAGGGGCCGGAGCTGCTGGGAGCACGCTTCCAGGACGCTGGGTGGTTGCTGTGCGTGGGGAGAGGAGGACC